>NC_054467.1:240399058-240699225 GCF_017639515.1 Carcharodon carcharias | reverse complement strand
CTCCCTCAGTTAAAGCTACAGCTATTCAATGGATTTGAAGCCAGTGACCAACTGTCCTATTCCAGCAGTGGCCCAGCTCAGCTGGTCATAACAGATGTTTGAGGCCATATTCTTAATAGAACACCTATCATCATATCCACAAATTTGTTATTGACAGTACAACATTTGTAGGAAACATCCTTGTGGACATTTTTTTTTGTTTTATAATACCACACATTCATCAGAAAATCACTTGCTTTTCTGTCAGAAAAGCTGAATAAAACCCTAAAAAAAAGGTTATCTCATTTCATAAACAAGTAGCAATAGCAATAGCATACAATAGCAATTTACGTCTTTATAGCACTTAAAAGTAATGAAAACGTCCCAAAGGTCTCTAAGCATTGTCAAGGAAGTAGGATTTAAGGAGCATCTTAAAAAAGAGGAAAGAGAAGTCTAAGGGGAGACAGATTTAGGGAGGAATTCCATAGCTTAGAAGTAGAGCCTTGACAGTTGAAGGCACAGCCACCAATGATTTTTTAATTCATTCAGGGGATGTGGGCATCGCTGGTTAGTCAGCATTTATTGCTCATCCTTTGTTCAGAGGGCATTTAAGAGTCAGCCACATTGCTGCCACATGTAGACCAGACCAAGTAAGGACAGCAGATTTCCTTCCCTAAAGAGCATTAATAAACCAGATAGGTTTTTATGACAATCAGCAATGGTTTCATGGTCATCTTCAAACTTTTAAGTCTAGGTTTTTATTAAATTCAAACTTCTGCTATGGTGGGATTCAAACCTGGGTCCCCAGAGCATCCCTGGGTCTCTGGAATAAAAGTGACTATACCACTATGCCATCACCTCCCCCTGAATGGTGAAGCAATTAAAATTGGGGATGCCCATGAGGCCAGTATTAAATGAGAATAGATAGCTCAGAGGGTTGTGAGGCAGGAAAACATTACAGATATAGAGAGATGTGAGGGAAAGGAGGGATTTGAAAAGGACAAGCATTTTAAACTCAAAGTGTTGCTTAACCAGGAGCCCGTGTAGGTCAGCGAGCACCAGGGTCTCGGATGAACTGGACTTGGAGCGAGGCAGGAGACGGGCAACAGAGTTTTGGATGATCTCAAGTTTATGAAGGGTAGAATACAGGAGGCCAACCAGGAGTGTTTTGGAGTAGTCAAGTCTAAAAGTAACAAATACATGGGTAATTGTTTCACAGTTCCTCAGGTCCTTTTGGCATCACACTCCAGTGGACATTTTTGACATTTGTCGGCAGACATTAAATAGTGATGCACCATTCAACTGTGGAGGGTATTTTACCTAAGCCTGGTTGTGTTCTTACATATGTTCATTCCAAGCATAGTTCTTGGATAATGATCTGAATTGAATAAATTGGGGTTCTTATTCTGTCCTGGCCCAGAGTGCAAAGGTCAATTTTTGGGCCCAAGTGTTGTCAAAGCTAATATCAGCTAACTCAGCATTTGGTTGGGATTAAAGCTGATATGCACAGTTTAGTGTGCTGCCACATGCTCTACAACTTTCGTTGCACAGCCATTAATCCAGTGAACTGGAGCTACTTAGCAAAATCAAATGCTGACATAGATGTGTTATGGTTGTGGAATGCTACTTCAACAGTGGTCATTGAAATTCTTTTTGACTTTTCGAGTCAAAGGCATCTACAGTACAGAAGGAGGCCATTTAGCCCATCGTGTCCGCGCCAGTCAACTAAGGTCACTAATCCCATTTTCCAGCGCTTGGTCCATAGCCCTGGAGGCTATGGCAATGCAAGTGAATGTAAGAAGTAAATACTTCTTAAATGTTACAAGAGTTTCTGACTCAACCACCCTTTCAGGCAGTGAGTTTCAAACTCCGACCACCCTCTGGGTGAAAAAAATTCTCCTCAGCTCCCTTCTTAACCTTCTACTTCCTCTTACCTTAAATCTATGCCCCCTGGTTGTTGACCCCTCTACTACTGGAAAAAGTGCCTACCTATCCACCCTATCTATGCCCCTCATAATCTTATACATCTCTATCAGGTCCCCTCTCAACTTTTGTTGCTCCAAGGAAAACAACCCCAGCCTATCCAATCTCTCCTCATAGCTCAGACCCTCCAGCCCAGGCAGCATCCTGATAAATGTCCTCTGCACCCTCTCCAGTGCAATCACATCCTTCCTATTATGTGGTGACCAGAACTGCACACAGTACTCCAGTTGTGGCCTAACCAGCGTTTACAGTTCCAGCATAACCTCCCTGCTCTTGTATTCTACGCCTTAGCTAATAAGGGCAAGTATCCCATATGCCTTCTTAACCACCTTATCCACCTGTCCTGCTATCTTCAGGGATCTATGGATGTGCACACCAAGGTCCCTCTGATCCTCAGTACTTTCCAGGGTCCTACCATTCATAGTGTAATCCCTTCCCTTGTTATCCAGGCCAATTGTTGCTTTAATTTCAAGAGCTTCTTTAAGTCAAGACTGAGGTTTATTACATGCTTAGGTAGGTCTTCAGTTAAGTACTACACATTCACATAGGAATAACCTGATTTATTTTGATTTCATGCTTGTCAAGGTCCAAGAGATGCATAGCAGGTCACTGCTGGAAATGTATTTTTCTTATGAGTGAACTGATCGAGTGCCACAGGAACAGGGAAATAGTTTGTCAGCTAGGGCTGGCTTTGGCAGATTTTGAACCCATTGAAAATCGTTGTTCTGATGTGCATGAGGGAAGAAAGAAGATAGAGGAAAAGAAGAATGAGGTTTGCGGGGGGGTGGAATAAATAAAATACTGGGAAAAAAAGGACTGGGGAAGAAGGGAGGCGTAATGTAAGAAGGAATAATGTAAGATATATGAAGATGAAAACCAGAAGGTGAAGAGGAAGAGTGAAAAGAGGGAATAAAGAGAAGGAAGAGACAATATGATGAGGGTTAGACCTCGACATTTAATTGAGTTTCAGCTGAAATTCTAAAGCCTAAATCCTTTCCATTGCAAAGATGATTTCTTCCACTTCCATCATTTTAAAACTGAGATTGATAGATTTTTTGTTAACATTTTATCAAGGAATATGGGACAAAGGTGGACATGTGAGGTTTTTGTGCTGTATCGTCCCATTCCTGCCTCATTAATTATGCAGCCACAGGAAACATGCAGTCTTGCTGGCGGATGGCCTCCAATTTGCCTGCCATGCCATTACCTCCCCGCTTCCTCACACGGGGCACCATATTTGAAGTGCAGCCGCACACACACTTGTCAAGTCTCATAACCCAGGACTGCTCTGATGAAGACATGGCCCCAAAAGCCAAGAAGAGTGCAACCCCTGGTTTCAGTGGCGCAACCTTGCGGCGCCTTCTGGACACCGTGGGGGACCACTGCGATGTCCTCTATCCCCTGCTTTGGCTACAGGAGGCCTGTCAGTCTCACCACTCCAGCTTAGGATGCGGTGGCGGAGGTGGTCCATGCCAATGTTGCACACAAGTGGTCAGGCATCCAGTGCAGAAAACAATGAATGATCTCAACCGTGCTGTCAGGATCAGGCAACAATCTTATCACTCTGAACTCATCCACTCATAAGACCATCACACATTCACTGGCCTCTCACTCACTGCCAGCTCAAGGGGCATCACCACTCACACTCTCATACACACCCTCACATCTCCATCTGGCTTCATCTCCTCCGGAGACTGCCTCTTCAGCCCTCACCATCTTGAGGCCACTGGCACAAATCAACATGTGTCCCACAAGACTCCTTCCCCAGTACAGCCCTCACCCTGAAGCCTCTTCCCTTGCCTGAGGCCACTTCTCCCCCTTCCCCAAGCAAGCCCTAGCCCCACAGCCATTGAAAAGCCCTCCCTGCTTTACAGCTGGTCTGGTAAGTAGAGACCTGCCCGTGAGCTCGCCTAAAAATGATGTGGTGCTGCCTGTGAAGCCTGGCGCTGATGACTATGAGTGCCACCTGAAGAAAGGTAGGCAAACAAACCTCGGAGTCCCAAGTGAAGTGCAGCTTGCCAGGTGCACGGCGCTTATGTACAGTTGTGAAACATGTCGGCATGCAATCATGCTGACATGCCCAGATGATCCAGTATAGAAATTAGGTTCCCGACATGGGAAACGTGGTCCGCTATTAACGGATGGAGCAGAGGCTCGCAAGCTGGTTTGACGACGGTGTGAAACAAATTATTGGCCGTCTCGCCATATTGCCCCCCACCCCACCCGCCCGCCATGTTGCCCAACACCAACAAAGCTGGAAAATTTAGGCCATGGACTGAGGTTGCCAAACAACAATGATGTTATTGAATGGTGAACAAGGTCCGGGGCTAAATAAAATATTCCTGGTCCTATGCTATGTCCCAAGCTCAGCCCGTCTGGTGATTAACCACTCATCCATGCTTTTGTCATTTCCAAACTCACTGATCCGATCCTCTCCTGGCCAACCTCCCATCTACAACTTTCCATAAACATAAGGCCATCCAAAACTCTGCTGCTTGTATTCTATCCTTTGCGAGTCCCACTCATCTATCATCTCTGCCCTTGCTGATCTATATTTGCTCCAGGTGCCTAATGCTTCCGGCACAAGTTTCTCAATTATATTCATATCCCTTTGTGGACTTGCCCTCCCTAATTCTGCAACCCTCTCAAGTTCTCCAGTCCTTTTCTCTGTTCCTCTGATTTTGGTCTTGTGTACAAGCCCCATTTTCGTTCCTCCGGTTCTGGTTTTGGGAGGAGGTGACATAGTATTATCATTGGTCTAATGTTCTAAAGACCCAGGGTAATTTTCTGGGACTTGGGCTCGAATCCCACCACGGCAGATGGTGAAATTTGAATTCAATAAAAATCTGGAATCAAAAGTCTGATGGTGATCATGAAACCATTGCTGATTGTTGTAAATACCCATCTACTTCACTAATGCCCTTTAGATAAGGAAATCTACTGTCCTTACCTGGTCAGGCCTATATGTGACTCCAGACCCACAGCAATGTGGTTGACTCTTAAATGCCCTCTGAACAAGAACAATTATCTCAATGGCCAATAAATGCTGCCTGAGTCTGTGATGCCCACATCCTATGAATGAATAAAATAAAAATCCCCATCCTCACCAACCCCTTGGTTCTTCTATGCTTTTGATTTCCTCATTTATCCATCTCCCTCTCCTACTTAAAAATCATCTTAACCACTTTTCGGTATTCCTTATATTTCCTTTAATTCAGTGTCAACTATTTGAGTATGCCTCTGTGAAGCACTTTAGGAAAATTTCTATATTAAAGGCATACAAATGGAAAGTGGTCTTGAGAGAATGAGGTGACAGTGAAGGCAGAGACAATGCAAGGGAGAAACAGGAACGTGAGACACCGAAGGGAGAGATAATTTAAGAATCAGGAAGGCAATGGAGGAAAGAAAGAAACATAGAAACCTGGAAACATGGGAACTAGGAGTAGGAGTAGGCCATTCGGCACTTCGAGCCTGCTCCGCTATTCATTATGATCATGGCTGATCATCCAATTCAATAGCCTGCTCCCGCTTTCTCCCCATATCCTTTGATCCCTTTTGCCCCAAGAGCTATATCCAGCTCCTTCTTGAAAACTTACAATGTTTTGGCCTCCACCACTTCCTGTGGTAGCGAATTCCACAGGCTCACCACTCTCTGAGTGAAGAAATTTCTCCTCATCTCAGTCCTAAATGGTCTACCCCGTATCCTCAGACTGTGACCCCTGGTTCTGGACTCTCCCACCATTGGGAACGTCCTTCCTGCACCTACCCTGTCTAGTCCTGTTAGAATTTTATAGGTTTCTATGAGGGTCAAGAGAAAATAAGGAGAAAGAACCAATGCTTTTTGTTTGCCACTTCAGCCAGGAGACTTTATACTAAGGCAGCGAATATAAAACTGTATTCAAGGGATCAAGAAACCTAAAGAACCTAAAAGGCCCAGACTATTCTACAATTAACCTCTTAATTACACGGTATAGGCATAATCTGTGGAGATTCACAGAGAAATGGGCAGCCTTTAAAGAGGTTATTTGGGTACATGTCTAAGTTGCCACAAGGTGGGAGGGGGGTTGGAAGGGCGACCAAAGTGAGAGATCCTTAATGATAAAGCAGTTCCAAAATAAGATGAAGCAGAAAAAGCGGGTGTATGACAGATGTCCGCTTAACAATACAAGGGAGAATCATGCAGGCCGAAGATAAAAAGTGCAGAGGACAAGTGAAAAAGAAAATAAGGGAGGCTATGAGGCAGCACGAGAATAGATTGTCAGCTAACATAAGAGGAAATACAAAGGTCGTCTATAGATAAATTAATAGTAAGAAGGTTGTCAGAGGGGAGGATGGGACTGATTAGAAACCAAAAGGGACATCCATTGGTGCAAACAGAAGGCATGGCTGAAAGGAGTAAATGAGTACCTTCCATCAGCTTACACCAAGGAAGAGGACTTTGCCAAGGGTATGTAAATGAGGAGGTTGCCGGGAGACTGGATGAGATAAAAAATAAAGAGGAGGCACTAGAAAGTACTAGTGTGGATAAGTCATCCAGATGGAATACATCCTAGGTTACTGTGGAAAGTAAGTGTAGAAATTGCGGAGGTGCAGACAATAATCTTGCAATACAAGGCGGTGCCAAACTACTGCTGGATTGCAAATGTTACATCCTTGTTCAAAAAGGGGGAGAAGAGTAATCCTGGCAATTGAAGGGTAGCCAGTTTAACATCAGTGGTGGGGAAGCCTTTAGAAAAAATAACCTGGGAAAAAATTAACAGCCAGGTCTAGAGAAGTAGCACCAGTATAGACTTGTTAAGGGAAAATTGTATTTAATTAACTTGATTGAGCTTTTTGATGAGGTAAAAGAAAGGGTGGATGAGAGCACTGCAGTTCATTTTGTATATATGGACTTTCAAAAGATGACTGATAAAGTACTACATCCTAGGCTTATTAGCAAAGCCCATCCGATCAAAGGGGCAATAAGCAGCATGGATATAAAAATGGCTAAGTGGTAGAAAACAGATTTGTGGTGAATGGCTGTTTCTTGAGTGTGAGAGATATACAATGATGTTCGTCGGACATCAGTAGTAGGGCCACAGCTGTTTTTGATATACATCAATGACTCGGACTTGGGGAATGGAGCACTATGTCAAATTTGCAGGTGGCAGGGAACTTCAAAGCGTAGCAAACAGTGAAGAAGAGAGCAATGGTCATACCTAATGTGCAAATAGCAATTTCATAACATTTAATGCTTGTCAATGGTGATGCAGGCAGCAAGATGCCATCTTTGTTAAGCTAATGACAGAGCAGCAGAATTTGTTCTGCTTTTTGGACATTGGCATTTAATGGCACATCTGCCCTTCATCTGAAATAGGTGTACTATTCATGCTTAAATAATGACAAGTTCTATTAACTTCACCATTATTTTGACAGCAAATTTGGGCTCAATACACTAAAAGTCTTACATTTATGCATACTTTCTCTTACCTTTTTACATGTTAAATTCCTATGTCCAGATTTATAATGTAAACTTGCTGCATAAACCTGTCATATTGTAATTATACATTACCCCCAGTACAGGCAATACAGTGTCACCACTTGTCAGAGGGTGGAATTAAAATGTGACAAGCTTACATAAACGGTTTCCATTATAAATGTGAATTTAAAATGAGGACTGAATTACACCTAAGTCAAGGTTGAATTATCCTTTGCCCTCTAACCCCCTTTGACCTGAAGATTACACTTGGTCTTGACTCCCCTGTGTACAACACCTTGGCAGGGATGACCAGGATATATAAAATAGAATGTTGAAACAAAGAGAAAGGTACATGAGAAAGGGATTCAGACTGTAACATCATCCCGGTGTTCAGATGACAGTAACAAGTCATTTGAAACTCTCAATGAGATTACTACCTTGTAATTAGTCCCTGGAGTCCACTGTTCTCTACATACCTGAAATGATAGTAACACTCTACCATATGAATGTTACTAAGGTGAGATCACACTCTTTGCAACACTGTACACTACACACTACATTAATCAGACATGCAATTTTGTTCTTGTAGTTGAAGGTGCTGAATTCTGTTATGTTCTTACATTGAACATCAATGTAGTTGGCACCAGAAACTCTGCTTTGGTGAATCAGGCACACATGTCACCATTGCATAGCCCTCTGTGTTGGTAGTTCATCATAATGTGCCATTGCCCAGCTCATTAAACGTATCATTCTCATTCCATTAGCACATTAATTTATTTAAATCCAATTGTAATGTTATTAGGATAGCATATAGTCAATCCAGCTGAATCCTGGGATCTACAGGGTCAGATATAGTAACAGGCATGAACATTATACAATCCAGATAAGTGCTATACAAAATGCTGCTTTGGAAACGGGTGGAGATGCAGCTAGACTCGGCCATGTGGAAAATTGCTGTCCTAACAGTGCCAGAAGTTCGCCTCCACTTTTCACTCTTTTGAAAAGCAGGTAGTTATATAAAAAAAATCCGTTGGCATGTTTGAGAGATAGTTAATGAAAGGAATGCAACACCTTACTGATCTCAAAGTTTGTCTTTGCCAGACAGATTCTATAATGTGCTTGAAATCAAACAACTGTGTCATTCTTAATCTATCAGAACTGGAAATATTGTAATTAATGCATTTTATTTTCTCACATGGATTTGTACTAGAGGGGTGTGTTCCCAAAAGCAGAAAAAGTATCAGCCAACAAATAGATTCTTAAGTAAGGCTGTCACAAGTGGCTGGGCACTATACTGCAGTTCCAACAAACTGCTCCAGAGAATAGTGCAATGAGGGTTCAAACCATTAAGAAAATAAGAAATAGGAGCTGAAGTAGGCCATTCATCCCCACAGGCTTGCTCCTCCATTCAACAAGATTATGGATGATCTTCGACCTCGGCTCTTTTAGGACTCAGCCACTTGTCAATAGTAGTGCTACCGAGCCACTCTTGGTAATGGACGTTGTAGTCACATGTAGGCCACACCAGATGAGGATGGCAGATTTCTTTCCCTAAATGACATTAGTGAACCAGATAGGTTTTTATGGGTTCTTATACTCCAATCCCTTTGTAATAATAGTTAACAAATCATTTTCTTTCCTAAATGCTATCCATCCCTGCATGATAACTTTCTGTAATTGGTGCACAAGGACACTGAGATCTTTCTGAATACCAACATTTACTGGCCTTTCACCATTTTAAAAAAAATTCTGCTTTCCCTACCAAAGTGGACAACTTCGCACTTCACCACATTGTATTCCATCTGTCGTGTTGTAGCCCACTCACCCAACTTGTCTGTAACTCTCAGCAACCTCTTTGTGTCTTCCTCACCACTTACTTCCCACCCATTTGTAATGTCAGCAAACCTGGATATGTTGTGCTCAGTCCCCACATCTATGTCACTGACATAGATTGTAAATAGTTGAGGCCTTGCTGTATCTTGCTTGTTGCTGTGTGCCAATCGGAAAATGTTCAGTTTATTCCTACTCTTTCTTCTGTCCATTAACCAATCCTCAATCCATACTAAAATATTACCCCCAATCACGAGTTCCAATTTTGTCTAATGTCCTCTTTTGTGGCACCTTATCGAATGCTGTTTGAAAATCCAAATACACTACTTTCAAAGGTTCCCAGTTACCTCCTCAAAAAAACTGTAACCAGGTTTGTTAGAATTTCTAGAGTTGCTCCCACAGTAAAACCACTCCTGTACTCATGACATTTTGAGAAGGAGCCAAGCAAATTGAGCAGAGGCCAAGAACGTCACCCTTTGGTTGGTATGAGTGGTCAATTTAGAGCAATACATGGTCCATACCTCGAAAACTTGATCATGGAAACAAGTCTTAAAAACCAAGGGCCAAAAGTTAAAATGCAGAATACAGTGGGGCCAAAAATATGCTCTTACTTGCTGTATCTGCCTATTTACTAATAATTCTATCACACAGGATAATGCATCATGACAATATATAAATATGGCTGGTAATGTATTGCTGGTGATGTGCTCAGAGGGTATCAAATGTATGCAAACAAGTGCTAGCTGCTTGGAACTCTTAGAGGGAAGCATATCAGTCTTTTGACGCTAAAGTCCAACAGTGCAGGTAAACTGGGTGATGCTACAGCCACCCTAGGGGAATAAACATCTTTCCCTTGGAATCCATTTACAATGGGCAGTGAGTGGCTTGCGCAGTCCTTGAATGCACCAAACAATCGAGAGCAACATCATATTTGCCTTTGTATTGTCTATCAGCCCGTGCACAGTGCAACCCTCAGGTCCCAGCACTCCAAGAATTCCTACTCGCGTTACTCAATTCATTAGGCTCCACGTCTGAGAACAGAATCACTGGTTACACTATCAACTGACTGTACATAGCGCCATGAATATTCAAATCAAAGTCCTTTTTTTGTATTAGGTAGCTTTAATGTATTGCTATGGCTTTCAAAAATTCAAATCTCCTTTGTCCTTAATCAGATTTTTCACACTCTTGAGTCATGAAGATTAACACCATGGTTTTCAATAATTAAAACCTTATACAATTACCTACACATACAATCCTAATCCTATTGATTGAGAAGGGTAGAGGGAAATTAAATGAATCACTTCTCAAATATTATCCTCTAAATTCCTCAATAATTCCAAACAGTAACTTTTGGTTCAACGGGGTTAAGTTTTAAGAACAATTTAAATTTTGAATTAAATTAAAACAGTTGAGAAATATGCACACCATTGACTTCTGCTGCATAGCTGACAATAGCTGTTTATAGTCCAGCATCGGCGCTAAGCCAATTTGCCTTAGCCTTGAATGATTCCTGGTACAAAATGACTCCACAAAGATGATTAGGAAAGACAAATAATAAACAGCTTCATGATGTTGCTACGCCACTTGAACAATAAATTGGTCAACATAACTTTATTTTATTAAAGTACAAAAAGCCCAATGCAGGATACATGTTGCTGGAGGCTTTGCATATCATATTTGTATAAGGAACAAACTAGCCTGAATTTGACATTGATCTTTATTTTCACTACAGATTATCTAACTGTGCCACTGTCCAAATACTTAATCTGACTCATATCTCTCTTTCTCAGTTTACCACTGTGATCATTTCTTCTGTTTTAAGTCATGAAACGTTTCTGCAGTAATCCATATTGCTAATGGTCACGCTTCTACATCAGCCCAAGTACAATGAGACACTTGATTGGCCAGTGTTATCACATGATCTAACCTTAAATTGACAGATGGATCACTGAGTACTGCAGCTGTCAAGAAAACAAGAATGTTGTCTGGGCAATTGAAAAGTAATATAAGGAAGATTCTTTTTGCAGTAATCGCTCATTGGATCACTTTTCTCTTCAGATTTAAAGGGAAAATATTATTTGCTGGGCTTACAGTATGCCAGTTCTCATTACTGGCTTATATTTTAAAGTATTGGTTTTACATCTAATCTCAGACAGTTTCAGTTCTTGCTTCTATTCAATTTGCTTTGTGCATGTTAAAATTATCTCTTAAGATTTCAGAACTTAGCAATACAATTATTGCTCAATACTATTAGACTGCAGAAGGTAAATGCCATAAACAATTTAACTCCCTCTAGTGCTGCATTGCTTGTTCCAACTGTAATGCCTGGCTAAAAATCACCAGCATCTAAGATGTTGGTGTTGAAGGAGCTGGTAGACAATAAACGACAACATGGACTTAAATTGCTCCTTCAACATCATAGGATATCACCAGGAGTTTCACAGTTGGGTATCAGCCCCAGGTAGTAGGGAAGGAGAGCGAAAGTGCTGTTGAACAGCAAGGTGTAAAAGAGGATTTGGGGGCTACAGAAGTGAGAATACAAAGTTTAGTGAGGAATTCCCAAATGCGGGGACCATGTGAAAAAGGTCTGCTCCAGCTGGGGAAAAATAGATGGCATGGCAAACATACAAAGCTCAAAGTGGTTGCAAAAGTATGGATGCAAGGCCATGGAAAGAAGTTAATTTGGAGATGACAAATGCATGGATCATAGCTTCAGGAGTAGTGAAGATGAGATAGGCTAAATGATAGCTCATGCTTCATTTACAGAAGTACACAGTCTTGGGTTGTAGGATGCTGGATTGTACCTCAGCTCTGTTGTAGGGTGTTGGTTACATCACAGTTCTAATGAAGTCTTCGTAGTCTGAAGTAGGTTAACTGTAAGTCTTTATTAACCACTAGAATATTTACAAATGTACTGTAAAAGGTACAAGCCAGGGTCTATCTCCACGCTTGGGTCTGCCCGCGGCTCTGTCCAACACCACACTGACCGCTAGGTGCAGGTCATGTGTTCTCTTACATCCCTCTGTGGGTGGTACTATTAGCCCCGCATTAACCCTATATGTGCCAGACCTTAATATTACACTTGCTGCCAAGTGTTTATTCAATATATTCAGTGTTGTACTAGTTTACTTCATGTCTTACATTGCTATTACTACATTCTCAGTTTTACTACATTATCACTACCCCATCTCCCCTATTCAAGGCCTTGAATTCAAAGGTTCAGGTGGCTTGGAGGCCTTATAACCCTTCCATTAACTCATTCGCACTATTGTCAGAAGAGTGGTAGGCAATGTCAATGCTGGTTCTTTAAGTTGGCTTGGAGGTTGAGCAGGCATCTGGGTACCTTTCTTCCATTCTTTCATGTTGAACCACACTTGGTCAGTTTGGCTGTTGCGTTGATCAGTGGTTGCTACTCTAATTTGTTTCTTGTGGGGTGGATGAATATTGTCCTCGTGTCCTTTTTGCTTCCTTCGCTTTTTCCATCGTCGTGTAGGTTGCCTCGATGCCCTCTGTGACTGAGCATGTGCATTTCCGTGATGATAATGAGGTTTAGTGGTATGCTCACCTCTGCGTTTTGCTGTTGGCAATGGACAGCTGCTACCAGGTTCTAGCATATTTTGTGGCTTTGGCATGCTGGCTGGGAGTTTCAGTATATGTTCGGTGGTTGCAGTGTTGGACCTGTTGTACCATCATCGGAGCCAGAGATTGAGGCTCATTGGACCGCTGGTCTGTCTCTTTTACATCCTATACTGGAGGTGTCATGGTTACCTCCCGGGTGGTTGGCTGGTCTGACCTTTGTATGTTTTCCAGCACCTCTAACAAGAATGGACTACCTTGCTTTGCAAAGACAGAAGACAATTCAGAGCTGAATTCTCAGTCAGGGTACTCTTTTTTTGTTTGAGTACTTGGGAACTTGCAGTTATGTATGGTTAATGACAATGGTTGTTAACACCTTCTGCCACTTTGAGGAGGTTCAGGCCTATACAGGCATCTCTGATCAAGAGAGAGAGAGGCTGGCTATGGATGACATACATCAGTTTGAACCTTAATGGTTCCAGAATCATGCCTATGACTGGAAGTTGGATTCCTCCGGGCACATAAAAGGATGTGGCTGTTGTTCAAAGCCAGAGGTCTTTTAGCCACAGTTCCTTGTCTGACAGGACTGTTACACTGGCTCTTGTGTCTAATTTAAAATTTGTTAAATGGCCATTGGCTGAAGTGTTCACATTCCAAAATGAGAAACCAAGGTCTTTGGCCTCACCCAAGAAGCATGGCAGTGTGTCTTCCGGGATTGCAGTCTCAGCCTCATGGATAATATCTGGGCCTTCGGTTGACCCAATTGTGGATGATATTATTGGAAGACAGGGAATTAATGAATCATCTGCAAAATTCAAAGAGGTACTAAAATCATGTGTCATTTATTTTAATCTAAGAAGCAATAAAATACTTGAAAGAGCTAAGTTCAATTAGCGAGTCCAACTGCCAGGGTTTTGCTCTGCACAGTTTTTCACAGTGTCCAATCCTGTTGCACTGAAGGCATTGGGCTGAAATTGAAGGATGCTGATCTCGCCTGTGGGGGTGCTTTGCTCCACAGCATTGGCATGGTCGCTTTGCTGGCCGGTTTGGGTATTATTTTCTCTGACCTGCAGTGTCCCTGTGTCTTTGTTGCTGGCAGAACTGTGGGTTGCCCTCCCCACCACAATTTATTCTTTCCCCTTAAAATGGTCCTGTGTTGTTCATGGAGTTCTGACTGTATGTTTGGATTGCCTTTTCCAGGGTTAGATCTTCCTTTGCTTGCAGGAGGTCAAGGAGTGCATCATCAGCTGCTCCTACCACTATTCTGTCTCTGATGAGTTCCGATTTTAAATCTCCAAACTTGCAACCTTCTGCCATCCCGTACAGATCATTCATGAATGATCAACAGGTTTTCCTGGCTGTTGGACTCTCTTGTTGAATTTAGCTCTTTCAAGTATTTTATTGCTTCTTAGGTTAAAATAAATGACAAATGATTTTGAATTTTGTGGATGATTCATTAATTCCCTGCTTTCCAATAATTTCATCTGCAGTTGGGCTAACCGAGTAAAGCAGTGTTCTTCTTCTGACATTTTATTTAAACCTGATGCGATACTGTATCTGAAGAATCTTTTCCCCCCAAAGTTCCCAATTTTGTGATTGATCTGGGCCTTGGATTTGTCCAAATTGACTGAGAAGTGTGGAATTCTGATCCAGGTTCAAAATTTCAAAAGTTTATGGCCAGAATATCACCATTGGCATGCGGGGGCAGGTTCGACATGCCAACGCTCAAAATGACGCGAGATGATGTCGGGTGTGCATCCCGACGTCATTGCGCATCATTCCGATATCGCGCCCGCCGAACCGTCAAAGGCCTATTAAGGCCATTAAGGAAGTCATTAACATCATTAACACCACTACCCATCCGACCTCAAGGTTGGGGGGTAGGCAAAGAGCCCAAGCTGCCTTCGCGTTTTTCCGGGTGGGATGAGGTTTCCTGAAGGTCTAATAAAATCAATAAATAAATCTTGCTAAATTGACAAACATGTCCCAGCTCATGTGACACTGCCACATGAGAGGACATGTCTAAATAATTTTTCACTTTATTTATTAAAAAGTTTCAATATGTACTTAATCTCCCTGAGGCAGCTCCATGTCTCAGGGAGATTGCTGCGCTCTTTCACACGCATGCGTGAAAGAGCGCAGGCCCCGACTCTCCCTCCTCCCCCTCCCTCCCGCACAGGTAGCACTGAGTGGTTGACCCGCACACTTAAAATGGCGGTGCGCCATGCCCGCCCCCCGCCCGACATAAGTAAGATGCGGCTCTATGTTCTGCTTTAATGGTTGTCTGAATTTGAAAATGGCATTGATATTCACTCGGCAACAAAGGGATTTCCCATGCTTGCCGGTATTGGTGGGCTTCGCAGCAATGGCGATGATACTCAGCTAGAGAAAGGATTTTAACAATGGCTGCCTACACACTTCTCTTGTTCAGTGTTTTGGTTTTATTTGACTCACGAGTACGTTGAATTCAAGGTTCTGCTTGCTTTTTAACGAGCTGAACAGTCACAAAGCTCCCAAAATATTTAATTAATTCTTTTAATTTTTTCTCATTCTTTTCAGATGAGCTCAGACGCCATGTGCTCAGGCTCTGACTCAGGGATTGGGTTTTAGTGACGGGTTTCTTTCAAACTGCACCTTCTGACACCAAATTACTTCAAAGATTTCTCAGGACTTGTTGCAGCCTGGAATTTTAAAAGATTTAGCTCGGCCTTGCAAGTTCTGCTTGCTCTGCATTCTGAAGCTGGACTTCCAAAGAAGATTCGATGGAGTCTTCTCTTCTGCTGCAGAAATAAATTTTAACTTCCTGCCTTCAGCTTCTAAGCCTTTTGTTGGAGCTTTCTACTGGTGATCTTTCCTCCGGGTCTCTGCTTCTGGAGCTTCTTTTCAGGTCAGAAGGCAGTGTTGAATTTTTTTCAGTCTTTTTAGCATTCAGGTTTGTCTCTGCATTTTAGTGAGGTTCTGGGTTTTTATCCCTCTGTGGCCGCCATGGTGTGAGATATTGTTTACGTCCTCGTAGGTGTTAATGAAATCTTCATAGTCTGAAGTAGGTTAACTGTAAGTCTTTATTAATTACTAGAATTATTTACAAATAACAGTAAAGGATAGAAGCTAGGGAGCTGTCTCTATGTTTGGGTCTGCCTGCGGCTCTGTCTACCACCACACTGACCCTTATTTGCGGGTCATTCTCTTACATCACTCTGTAGGTGGTAGTATACTCAGTCCCACATTACCCTATATGTTCCAGACACTTATACTGCAAGCTCAGTGTCAGATAGGATACTGAGATCATGTGATATCAGATACTGCTTGAGTGAGCATAAAAGGAGGGGGTTGCAATTAGTGTGGGAGCAGACTTATGAATGAGGGCCGCAAAGGATGTGTTTGGTATTGCAATATCAAGCTTTAAAATGATCTGGCTCATCCACTTAATATCAGATAAAAACAAATAATCCAGCAGCATATATGTTTTAAAATTACTTCACGGGATGTCAGCGTCAATGGAAAAGCCAGCATTTATTTCCCATCCCTAATTGCCACTGCATAGGTACTGATAAGCCACTTTCATAAACTGCTACTGTTCATCAGCTGAAGGTAGTCCCACAAAGTTGTTAATGGAGGGAGTTCCAGGATTTTGATCTGGCAACAATGAAAAAATGCAATTTATTTCCAAGTCAGAATGGTATGCCACTTGGAGTGGGACTTGCAGTTGGTGGTGTTCCCATGGGCGGCAGGGACGGGGCTGTGAAATTCAGTGAGCCATTCAAAAGTCCATTGGCTTCGGCGGGACGATAAAATCTCACCAGCGTGTCTGTTGCCTATGCTTTCTCGGTGGCAGAGGTTGTGCATTTTGGAGCTGCTGTCAAGTAAGCCCTGATGAGTTGCTGCAGTGAATTTTGTAGATGGTACACACTGTAGCCATATTATGCCACTGATGGAGGGAGCGAATGCTTAAGTTGGTGGAAAGGGTGCAAATCAAGCTGACTGCTTTGTCCTGTATGGTTTAAAAGTTTCTTGAATGTTTTCGGAGCTGCAATCATCCAGGTAGGTGGAGAGTATTCCATCACACTCCTGACTTGTCCTTGTGGATGGTAGAATGGCTTTGAGGAGTCTGGATTGAGTCACTTGCTGCATAATTCTCAGTCTCTGACCTGCTCTTGTAGCCACCGTATTTATATCACTTATCCAGATAAGTTTCTGGTCAATGGTAATCTAGCATGTTAATGGTGAAAGGATTCAGCAATGGAAATGCTGTTGAATGTCCAGGGGTATGATTAGATATAATATTCTTGGATATGGTTAATTCCTAGCACTTGTCTGGCGTTAATGTTATCTGCCACATGTCAGCTTAAGTCTAAGTATTGTCCTGGTCTTGTTGCATACGAAAATGAACTGTTCATTATCTGAGAAGTTGCAATTGGAAGTGCACATTGTGCAATCATCAGCGAACATCCCCACTTCTGACCTTGTGATGGAGGGGAGGTCATCGATGAACCAGCTAAAGATGGTTGGGCAGAGGACACTATCCTGTGGAACTTCTGCAGCGATGTCCTGGGGCTGAGGTGCTTGAAAGCCAATGAGTGATGACTTGCACAGGTTGAAGGCTTTACCAGGGAGAAGGAGCTTCAGTATCAAAGGGTCAGTTTGAGCCTTTGTAAACTATGTGGGGGGTTTAATGCCCTACCAATGGCAAGTTAGATGTTGGGGTTCATTTAATCAGGTGGGAGGATGGGGTCCCCGCCACCTTCCCATCTCCATCCCAATTAAATTCGTAGTGGGAAGGTCTACTTAAGGTCCTCATCCTGCCCAACGGCAGGCGTGTGGCTCACCATGCGGGGAGCACGACAAGGATACCCGTGCGGAGTTTCTTGTGGGCTCCTGGGGAAGGGGACAGGGGGTTCCCTCGTAGAAAGGTACTCAGTGTCTAATCAATGGACCTGACATCAGGAAGTTGTGGTCCGCTGAGAGCCGACACCCCTGTCCTTGCTGCTGACACCTCCCCCTTCCTCCACTACCTCCTAACCTTCAATCTCCCTCCAATCATTTATCACCCGTGGCCTGGAATCCAGCAACAATACTAGACCTGGGATGGATGTTGTACCGGCACCAGCCACCACCTCACAGGTTGCCCTGCCGTTCAATATAACTGCTAGCCTCTAATTCGCTGGCAACTTCTGCCACTGGATCCTTGATCCTGGGGAAGGCCTGTCCAGTTAAGTGCCTGGGTGGCACTTAATTCAGTGAGCCTTCCTGCCTCTCCAGGGCGGGCAGGATCCCCAATACCTTCATTAAATAAACATCCCATGTTTCAGTCAGGTCCTAGATGCCAATGGATCATTCCAAGATCAGCTTATAGATGGAGGGAGGAGAGAAGGATCTTATTTACAAGAAAAAATAAATACTTGCATTTATATAGCACTTTTCATGACTACTGGGCATCTCAAAGCACTTTACAGCCAATTAAGTACTTTTTAAGGTGTAGTGACTGTTGCAATATAGGAAGCATATAGAATACAGTTAATTTGTGCTCATCACAAACAGCAATGTGATAATGACCAGATAATATGTTTTTTTGTGATGCTGATTGAGAGATGAATATTGTCCAGGACACTGAGGTTAATTACCTAGCTCTTCTTCAAAATAATGCCATGGGGTGTTTTATATCCACCCGAGTAGGCAGATGGGGCCTCTTTTTATTTTATTTACTCATTCACTGGATGTGGACATCGCTGGCTAGGCCAGAATTTATTGCCCGCCTCCAATTGTCCTTGAGAAGGTAGTGGTGAGCTGCCTTCTTGAACCGCTGCAGCCCATGTGTTGTATAGGTACACCCACAGTGCTGTTAGGAAGGGAATTCCAGGATTTTGTCCCAGCGAGAGTGAAGGAACGGCGATATACTTCCAAGTCAGGATTGTGTGTGGCTTGGAGAGGAACTTGCAAATGGTAGCGCTTCATGTCTTATCCAAAATATGGCACACCCAACGATGCAGTACAACACTTGGGGGATGATCTTCCGGTAACTGACAGGGCTGCCCGTCCAACCTGGCAGGCTTAAGAAAAAGCATGGGCGGGATGAGGTTTCATGAGGGTTTTTAAATATTTAATAAAAGATTCAGTAAAAGTGATGGACATGTCCCAACTCATGTGACAGTGTCACATGAGGGGACAGGTCAGGGAAATTTTTTAATCATTTGTCTTAAAATTTTTAATTCCGAGGCGATCTCCCTGAGGCAGCACTTAGCCTCAGGAAGATCAGTGCACTCTTTCGTGCACATATGTGAAAGAGTGCACTCCCGGCTGAGGGAATTTCCCCCCCTCCCCCCCAACTCCGCCCGTACAGGAGGCGCATGGCGCTTCCTGGCGGTTGTCACGCTGGGCGGGCTTTAATTGGTCAGCCCAAGTAAAATGGCGGCGTGCCCCCAATTTGGGGCGCTGATCAGAGGTACGCCTGCCCGTGCCCGCTCCTGCACTTCTCCCCCACCAACGGGGGAAAATTTTTCCCTTGATTTTTTTTTTGTCCAAGACCTGGAGTTGGGCTTGAACCTGGAACATTACAATTCAGAGGTTAGTGTGCTACAAACTGAGACATGGTAGGGTCTTATTGAGTTTAGAAGAGTAGAGGTGATTTGATTGAAACATCTAAGATCCTGAAAGGTCTTGACAAGATGGAGGTAGAGAGGATTTTTCCTCTTGTGGGAGAATCTAGTACCAGGGATCACTGTTTAAAAATAGCGGGTTGCCCATTTAAAATGGAGATGAGGCAAATTTTTTTTTTCTCAGAGGGCTGTGAGTCTTTGGAACTCTCTTCCTCAAAAGGCAGTGGAAGCAGAGACTTTGAATATTTTTAAGGCAGAGCTAGATAGATTCTTGATTAACAAGGGGGTGATAGGTTTTTGGGGATAGGTAAGAATGTGGGGTTGAGGTTACATTCAGATCAGCCATGATCTTATTGAATGGTGGAGCAGGCTTGAGGAGCCAAGTGGCCTACTCCTGCTCCTAATTCGTATATTCGTAATGGCCTACTCCTGCCCCTTGTTCTTATGTTATATGATCTGTAGTCGGAGACTCATTGAAGAGATTAATGGAAGGGCAAACGGAATAGTGAAAAGTGGGGTGGAGGTTGGAGGGAAAAGGTAGAGATACTTGATTTACATTACAATATCAGCATTTGCAGTTTTCATAACAGTGAAAAAAAATTGAAAAAAAACAAGGAACAAATGTCCCCTCTGGTTCTTCCCTGACAACATTTTTTTACACTCTAAGAGCTTAGTTATCTGGTTACAATTGAACTGGACATCACTGGGTGCCTCTTTCCACTCAGCCAAGATGAATATTTCTGTAAACTATTGTAGACATGAACTGAGAAATCAAGGTTGGCAGAGACAGAAGTGCAGTTGGAAAGCTCTCTGAGTGCCCAATGCTTAATGCTTCCAAAGTACTAATGGCGAAAGCAATAAAAAAAAAACTAAATTCTCAATTTGTCAATAAAGGCTGAGGTTTCATAGGTCACAAAATAAGTGATGCATTTCCAACATGGGGCAAGCTCAAGAGTTCAGTCAGCAGGAAAGTTGTGCCTGTTTGCATTCAGGTAAGAATACATTAAGAGGTTGTCAGTCGTGGCTGGGCTCTCCATTGAAACAGCAATTCAATGGGAGTTGTACACATTTTTGGTATGCTGACTGTTATAGAAAGAAAAGCACTTGAACAAGAAGGATGAATGACAATATGTGCTTTATTCATCGAAAGCTCTGCTTTGAGTCATGCTTGTAATGCCCTGGTTAAGGTCCAAGATTACGTGTTATTCAAAATGACTATTTATACCCATACATGCACACATAGAAATGGGTGAGGCAGTGTCAGAAACATTATTGTTTTTGCATATCTAGTGCAATTGGCTTTATTTTATTGAGTGTTAGAAACTGAGGAACTAATTGTGTATGCCTTGGATGATGTAACCAAAGTCTGAAAAGTGAGTGCACAGCACGCCAATGCAAATAGAACAATAAGCCAGGAAAGAGCTAGAAGCCCTCTCCTCTTCTTGATATATTGC
Organism: Carcharodon carcharias; assembly: GCF_017639515.1. Taxonomy (NCBI): domain Eukaryota; kingdom Metazoa; phylum Chordata; class Chondrichthyes; order Lamniformes; family Lamnidae; genus Carcharodon; species Carcharodon carcharias. Next base: position 240,678,349 of record NC_054467.1, on the reverse strand, counting down.
TTGAATATAATAAGCTTCAATGAGCAGTTCTACATGTTAGATCTCAATATTATTTCAATATAATGCTATGTCAATAAGGATTTATACTCCCACAGATTTTTATCATGTAAAACTTACTTCTTGACTTTTATGAAAAATTGCACTTAGGTTAGAAAACACAGAAATGAGCAGACAGATTACATAACGAAAATACTTCAGCACAAGCCTTTCAAGTCTTTGTGTGTATTTTGTGCCCATTTCAGAGAACAAGATTTGGATTAATTGAAGCAGATAAAGCACAAACCCGCCAATCAAATCTGAGTCTCCATGGTTCTGTTTGAGGGATTTGAAAATTAGACATAGCAATCAAAGGGTTTTGGTCAAGACATCAGTTATTTCATGGAATGCAAATGCATTGATGGCAATATATTATAAATACATATCATGGTCTTAGTGGTGAATCTTCGATAGAAAAATAATAAAGTAAAGCTAAAAATATTCAACTTTATGTTTGTCATGTACTAAAATGAAAAGACTTCAAATAAGATGCCTGAAACCTAGCAGCATCATCATCAATGATGCTCAGGTTACGTATAAAAATAGTTCCCTTTAAAATGTGTCTGGGCAAACAGGATTGCAGTGAATTAATTGGAATAGGTTTCCATTGTAACAAATAAATAATGAATACACAATGAACAATGAATACACAAAGGAATACTCTATAGCTAGCCTTGTCTTAACATTCATTTAACTATGCATAAGCCCATTTCCTAAAGGACTGCAAGATAAAATACTTCAATGTAAGCCACACTCCCCATCATTTAATCCATTTTCAAATGTCAGGTATCCATCTTCATTAGCATGATACTTCCTATTCAGGACGCTGATTTTTTTTCAATGTTCTTGGATATCAACCTATGAACAAAGTAGAACTATATTTCATATTTTTGACGACTTGTTCATTTTAAAAACTTTTTTGAGTGCTAGCAGACCTCCTGCAATTTGGCACGTAGAAAATCTGCAGATACCTTGAGCTGCAGTAACAGTGAAGCTATGGTGCCTATGCTGCTCATGACTCTCAGCAGGTGTGGGTAACATGTTTGTTTAATGTGACTTTGAAACACATTGTATGCATGTGTCACCATCTAAACACTCATTGATGTTCTGTCTAGGATATAACCAGTGCCTCTACTTGTGCTTTCCTGCCCCCATCTCAAACACAGATCCTTTGCTTTAATGAAAATTGACCTACCTTGTTTCCTCTTCTTTTCTTCCCTTTGCTTTCTTAACTTCCATCTTTATTTTCTATTCTTTCCTACCTTAATCTTAGTTTTCTGCCTGTTTCTTTCCCTTTCATGTTTACTTACTCTTCTGTTTATGCTTCTTCTGGTTTAATGAACCTATTCTAGTTTTTGGCCCATCAGTGTTTTGTTCTGGTCCCATGCAGTGCATGGCTAGAAAAAGGCAAACATTAAAAAACAGTTATCTTCAAACTGTTACAACAGAAGGAAAGTGAATAAATACTTGAAAAGGAGAAATTTGCAAGTTTTGGGCAAAGAGCAGCAGAGTGGGATAAATTGGATAACTCTTTCGAAGAGCTAGCATAGGCAGGATGGGCCAAATGGCCACCTTCTGCGCTCTAAGTCTCTGTAAAATAGCCCATAAAATTTGAAAAAAAAGACCAATAATCCATAGAGGGATCTGCTGGTGATTAGAAATGCATGGTTTAATTTTTGGGTTGGACCTGATGCTTCTCACTGCGGTGAAGCTCATGCTTATTTTCTTAAAAAGAAAGAATATTATTGATTTTTAAACTTCATAATAAATAATGCAAACAAAAGTGTCAGAAAGCACCACTTGATTGCACAGTGATGGTGCTTTGTGGCTTTTGCGCACCATTCAAATTCCAAGGCCAACCCCAATGGTGCACGTGTGCATGGAATCTAATCTTTTGACAAATCAGTAATTTAAAATACCAGAAACTAACTTAAACAAAGCATAAAATGTCACACTTGTGAGGACATGGAGTCTCTGGACAAGCATAATGCAGGCACGTTTTGGCTACACAAAATGGTGATGAAGGCCTAGGTGAAAAGTGGAAATTAAGCAATGATGTGGGTCTCAGAGGAAATATTTGCAAGTAATTTACAACACTGCACAGACAACATTCATTGGTAGGTTGGCTAGTCAGCATTGATTGTTTGAAGATGTCTTTAGCAGCTTCTCAATTAGTTTTCCCGATATTTTCTTCCCTTTTGGTTCATATGTTCCCTAACTTTCTCCACGTTATATTACAACAGTGACAACATTTCAAAAAGTACTTCATTGTAAAGTGCTTTGAGATGTCCGGTGGTCATGAAAAGCACCATAAAATGCAAGTCTTTCTTTCTATTCTGATTTGTCAGCGTTTCACAAATATGAAATTTCAGTCAATTGGCTTGTGAATAAGAAGGCGCAATGCTAGAGAATAATACAGAAAATGCAATGAAAACACAGGCTAGCTTTTTAAAAAACTAATTATTAGTGAATCTCGCAGTAAGTCAGATGTCACAATTAGGTCAGGAGGTGATAAACCATGTAAAACGCAATGTAATATTCTGCCAAAATGGAGTTTCCTTAAGGCTAGAGTCTGATTGTTATCAGGGAAATAGAAACTCAGTTTAATCAGAGTTTAACTGTTGGTTAATCAGGGAGCTTTGCAGATCAGAATGTGTCAGTAAATTAAAAAATGCAAGTGAAAATCCCTGAGTATCTTAACATTGTCTACCATCTAATCTATAATGTTTGGGTGTGATAGACAAAATTCACACATCTCCATCATTTTTTGGCATATTAACTAGCAGGTCTCCCATGAGACCACATATATCTTATATAGAGATGTAGGGTACGCTGTTTTATAACAAAGCTGAGTCATAACCAAAGAGTGATTTTAAAAAAAGTAAAATACTGCTTTTAAAATACACAGTTGACGTTTAGAGTCCGTATGATTCTTCATCAGACTCTTCATCATAAAAAAAATGCAGCGGGAAATAAAATTGTTCAGGAGTTTTTATATGTTACAGATGTGGTAAGCCAGATGGATATAGGCTTTAGATATAAACACATAATCTAGCACACTGTTGAATGGTGCAGTGTTAGAGGTGCTGTTGTTTGGCTGGGCCATTAAATTGAGCACCTCCTACTCAGACAGGCATATAAGATCCCAAGGCTTTTTGATGGACAGCAGTGACAATGATGGATTGGGGAACCTTAATAAGAAGGGGTGACAGTGGATAGGCAATGGTTAATATTTAAGGAACATATGCATGAATTACAACAATTATTCATTCCTGTCTGGTGCAAAAGTAAAACAGGAAAGGTGGCTCAACCATGCTTACAAAAGAAATTAGGGATAGTATTAGATCCAAAGAGGAGACATATAAAATTGCCAGAAAAAGCAGCAAGCCTGGGGATTGGGAGCAGTTTAGAATTCAGCAAAAGTGGACAAAGAGATTGATCAAGAAGAGGAAAATGGAGTATGAGAGTAAACTTGCAAAGAACATAAAAAGTGACTGTAAAAGTTTCTATAAATATGTGAAGAGAAAAAGATTAGTGAAGACGAATGTAGATCCCTTACAGTCAGAAACAAGAGAAATTATAATGGGGAACAAAGAGATGGCAGAAGAATTGAACACATATTTTGGTTCTGTCTTCACAAAAGAGGACACAAATAATTTCCCAGAAATGTTAGGGAACCAAGGATCTAGTGAGAGGGAGGAATTGAAGGGAGGAATCAGTATTAGTAAAAAAAATGGTGCTCGAGAAATTAATGGGGTTAAAGGCTGAAAAATTCCCAGGGCTTGATAATCTATACCCCAGAGTACTGAAGGAAGTGGCCCTGGGAATGTTGGATGCATTGGTAGTCATCTTCCAAAATTCTATAGACTCCGGAGCAGTTCCTACAGATTGGAGGGTGGCTATTTAAAATAGGAGGGAGAGAAAAAAACAGAGAATTACAGACTAGTTAGCCTAACATCAGTAGTGGGGAAAATGCTGGAGTCTATTATAAAAGATGTGGTAACAGAGCTATTGGAAAGCATTAGCAGGGTTAGACAAAGTCAGCATGGGTTTATGAAAGGGGAATCTTGCTTAACTAATCTACTGGAGTTTGCTGAGGATGTAACTAGTGGAATAGATAAGGGAGAACCAGCGGATGTGGTGTATTTGGATTTCAAGAAGGCGTTTTATAAGGTCCTATGTAAGAGGCTAGTGGGTAAAATTAAAGCACATGGGATTAGGGGTAATATACTGATAGATGGTGAGTAGTGGTGTACTGCAGGGATTAGTGCTTGGGCCCTAGCTATATATATATGAATGATTTGGATGAGGGAACCAAATGCAATATTTCCAAGTTTGCGGACAACACAAAACTGGGAAAGGTTGTGAGTTGTAAGGAGAATGCAGGGAGGCTTCAGGGCAATTTAGACACGTTGTGTTTGCAGGCAAACACATGGCAGATGCAGTATAATGTGGATAAATGTGAAGTTATACACTTTGGTGTGAAAAACAGAAAGGTAGAGTATTATTTAATTGGTGATATTTTGGGAAATGTAGATGTATAAAGGGATCTGGGTGTCCTTGTACAACAGTCAATGAAAGTAAACAGGCAGGTGCAGCAAGCAATTAGGAAGGAAAATGGTATGCTGGCCTTCATTGCAAGAGGATTTGAGTTCAGAAGTAGAGATGTCTTATTGCAGTTATACAGGGCCTTGGTGAGAACACACCTGGAGTACTGCATGCAGGTTTGGTCTCTCTACCTAAAAAAGGATATACTTGCAATAGAGGGAGTGCAATGAAGGTTCACTAGGCTGAAACTGGGGATGGCAGGACTGTCATATGAGGAGAGATTGGTTTGACTGGGCCTGTATTCACTAGAGTTTAGAAGAGGGAAATTGACAGGGTTAAACTGTTTATACTTCAATGCAAGGAGTACTACAAACAAGGTAGATGAGATAAGGGCACAGGTAGACATATGGCAGCAGGGTGTCATTGCGATAATGGAGACCTGGCTAAAGGAGGGACAAAGCTGGCAGCTTAGTATCCCTGGTTATAGAGTCTTCAGACACGATAGAGTAGGAGATAAAAAAGGAGGTGGGGTAGCATTAATGGTTAAAGAATCAATTCCAGTTGTGAGAAGGGATGATATACTAAATGGATCAACAAACGAGGCTTTACGGGCTTAGAAATAAAAAAGGGGCAGTCACACTTACGGGAGCATACTGCAGACCCCAAAATGGTGAAATGGAGATAGAAGAACAAATATGTAGGCAAATTTCTGCTGGTAAGAACAAGAGGGCAATAATAGTAGGAGACTTCAACTACCCTCATATCAACTGGGATTCAAACAATATAAGGGGCACTGAGGGAGAAAAATTCATGCAGTGTGTCCAGGAAATTTTTTTCAACCAATTAGTGACAAACCCAATGAGAGGAGATGCAATTCTAGACCTAGTCTTGGGGAACAAAGAAGGGCAAGTGGGTGAAGTGACAGTTGGCGACCATATTGGGGATATTGATCGCAATTCAGTTAGATTTAGCATTACCACGGAAAAGGACAGAGATAAGGCAGGAGTAAAAGTCTTGAACTGGGGGAAGGCAATTTTGCAGAAATGAGAAGGCTGAGGTGGACTGGACAGCACTGCTGGAAGATAAAACAGTGGAAAACCAGTGGGAATCACTAAAAAGCGAGATCCTAATTGTACAAAGTAGACATGTCCCCGACAAAAATATAAGTGGTACTGCCAAATCTAGAGCCCCCTGGTTGTCTACAGGAATACAGGGGAAGATCAAACAGAAAAAGAAAGCGTATGATAGGCACAAAGAATTAAGCACTGCAGATAGCCTAGATGAATATAGGAAGTGCAGGGACGAAGTAAAAAAGGAAATAAGGAAATCAAAGAGAAGGCATGAGTAAAGATTAGCAGGTAAAATTAAAGATAACCCAAAGATGTTTTACCAATACATTAATGCTAAAAGGTTAGTTAAGGAAAAAGTGAGACCTATCAGAGATGAAGATGGAAACTTGTGTGTAGATGCAGAGGCTGTGGGAAGGGTTTTGAATGAATATTTTGTCTCCGTGTTTACAAAGGAAAGGGAGTATATAGATATAGTAGTCCAGGAGGAACACTGCAAGATATTGGATGGGATAGTCAAAAAGAGAGAGGAAGTACTCGAAGGATTGAAATCCTTGAAAGTTGATAAGTCACCAGGACCAGATAGATTGTTTCCGAGGCTGCTGAAGGAAGTCAGGGAGGAGATAGCAGATGCTCTGAGGATGATTTTCCAATCTTCACTAGATACAGGGGAGGTACCGAAGGACTGGAGAAGTGCAAACGGATTTCCATTGTTTAAAAAGGATCAAAGGAAATGCCAAACTATTATAGGCCAGTTAGTCTTCCATCGGTGATGAGCAAATTAATAGAATCAATCCTGAGAGACAGGATTAACTGTCATGTGGAAAGGCATGGACTAGTCAGGCATGGTCAGCAAGGATTTGTTAAAGGAAGGTCTTGCCTCACAAATTTGATTGAATTCCTTGAGGAAGTGACAAGAAGGGTTGATGAAGGTAGTGCAGTGGATGTTGTGTACGTGGATTTTAGCAAGGCCGTTGACAAGGTCCCACAAGGAAGACTGGTCAGGAAAGTAAAAGCCCATGGGATTCAGGGTAATGTGGCAAATTGGATAAAAGGTTGGCTTTGTAACAGGAAACAAAGAGTAATGGTCGATGGATGCCTTTGCGAATGGAAAGTTGTCTCAAGTGGTGTTCTACAGGGCTCAGTGTTGGGACCCTTGCTGTTTGTGTTATATATTAATGATTTTGACGTGAATGTGAAGGGCACAATTGGGAAATTTGCAGATGACACAAAGATTGGCCGAGTAATGGATAGTGTAGAGGATAGCCATAATCTCCAAAATTACATAGACGGGTTGGTGGAGTGGGTGGTAAAGTGGCAGATGGATTTTAACATAGAGAAGTGTGAGGTCATACATTTAGGGAGGTCAAACAGTGACAGGGATTACACAATAAATGGGAATATATTAACAGGGGTAGATGAAGTGAGAGATCTTGGCGTACAAGTACACAGGTCCCTGAAGGCAGCAGTGAACTTTAGACAAGGTTGTAAAGAAGGCATATGTAGGGGGGACATGAGGAAGTACATTTTTACGCAGAGGGTAGTGGGTCTCTGGAATTTGCTGCCCAAGTTGGTGATAGAGGCAGAAACTCTAAACTCTTTTAAAAAGTACCTGTATCTGCACCTTAAGTGCTGTAAGCTGCAGGGCTATGGGCTGGGTGGATGAAGGTGGGATTAGAAAGGGCACCTGGGTTTCCTCGGGCTGACATGGACAAGATGGGCTGAATGGCCTCCTTCTGTGCTGTAACTTTTCTATGGTTCTGTGGTTCTATGGAATAAGAGGGGATCTGATTGAAACATAAAATTCTAACAGGGCTAGACAGGTTGGATGCAGGGAGGGTGTTTCCCCTGGCTGGGGAGTCCAGAACCAAGGGCCACAGTCTCAGGATATGAGACAGGCCATTTTGGACTGAGATGAGGAAAAATTTCTTCACTCACAGGGGTCAACCTGTGGAATTCTCTACCACAGAAGGCTGTGGAGGCCGGGTCACTGAGTATATTCAAGAAAGAAATTGATAAATCTTTGGATATTAGGGCCATCAAGGGGTATGGAGAGAAAGCAGTAATATGGCGTTGAGATAGAGGATCAGCCATGATCATAATGAATGGCGGAGCAGGCTCGAAAGGTTGAATGGCCTACTCCTGCTCCTAGTTTCCATGTTTCAACCCAACCGTCACCACAGCCCCAACCAAACCACCCCATGTCCTGACCAACATGCCTTCATCAGCTGACACCACTGAAAAACAGATGATCTAGGCATTAATTAATTTGCTATGTGTAGGATTAAGTAGGATTAAATTGACGGACGTATTTGTCTGCACAATTGTGACTGTAACTCAAAATCATCCACCGGATTGAAAGCACTTTCAAACTCATAAAGAATGTGATAAGGTGCCATATAAATATGTGCACTTTCTTTCCAACAAGTTCCTCAAAAATACAAAGGTTATCCAAAATATATATAAAAATATATACAAAAGAATCAAAACTCTGCAAGTGATTGCCTCTTCCCTGGTAATCCAACAATATTCTGTTTTCTAATTTATGACAGTGGTAGTTCTAAATTAGCATATGAAAAATTAGATATGTTGTAGGGCTCTGAGGGAGGTGAAGGTGGAATTGCCAAAACCTGACCAATGAGGGTACCAGTTTTAATCTAACCCAAAAGCAGGAACACAGGCTCAGGTTAGATGTCCATTTTAACCCACCACCAGACTTTGGCCTGAATTTTTCCCGCATCGGGCGGGCTCGCTGGGAGCCGGTGGGCGTGGGAGGGGAGCCGCCCGTCGCCCGCAATCAGCTCTGGATCGCGATTTCATGTGGGCAGGCTAATTAAGGCCCACCCTGCATGGATCGGGAGCGTTAGCGTTGAGCACTACCTGTGCGGGCGGGGCGAGGAGGGAGATCGGGCCTGGCGCGCATTTCGCACATGCGCACGAAAGAGCGCTTCAATCTCCCAGAGGAACGGAGCTGCGTCCGGGAGGTTGAAGCACTTCTTGAAAAAATTAATAAATACAATAAACGTTCAATGAAACATGTCCCCTCCTGCGACTGTGTCACATGAGGTGGGACATGTTTTTAATTTCAAAGGAAAGTTTTTATTTAATTTGTAATAGCTTTAGGAAGCTTCATCTCGCTCGTGGATGGGCAGCGTAAATTTCAAGTTAATTAGGTCCTTAATGGCCTTTCAATTATTGGCGGACATGCAGCAGACTCCGGCGCTCGGCTGCTGAACGAAATATTGCATGAGTGTGCGATGATGTTGGGACTCACGTTCCGGCGTGTTGGGTGCGCGCCCGCACGCCAAAGGTAAAACTCAGGCCTTTATATTCCAAGGGGCAGAATTTTACATTTGGCGTGCGGAGGTGGGCCCGACACACTGGAACGTAAAACAACGTGCGGTGATGTCGGGTGTGCGCCCAATATCATCGCGCTGTCTTGTGATACTTCGTTCGGCTGTGTGCCCGCCAATAATTGAAAGGCCTTTTAAGGCCATTAATGTACTAATTAACACTAAATTTACGCTGCCCGTCCAACCTAACGATTGGTGGGCAGGCAAAAAGGCCAAGCGGCCTTTACGTTTTTTAGGAAATCTCATCCATGAGCAGGATTAGATTTCCTAAAGCTCATACTGATTACATAAGAACTTTATTTTGAAATTTAAAACATGTCCCATATCATGTGACACAATTCCATGAGGGGACATGTTTCGTTAAATTTTTAATGTTTCTAATAATTTCTTTAGAAACCGCTTTAATCTCCCTGAGGCAGCTCCGTGCCTCTGGGAGATTGAGGCACTCTTTCGCGCACAAGCGCTGGACCCAACTCTCCCTCCTCCTCCCGTCCGCACAGGTAGCGCTCATTGCTACCGCTCATGATCCATGCTGGGCGGGCCTTAATTGGCTCACCCGTGTGAAATCGCGGTGCGGAGCCGATCGCAGGCGGCAGTCGCGCCCACCCGAGCAATGTAAAATCCGAGCCATGCGGAATAAAATCAGACAGGGTGTGAAATGGGCTTTGGAGCTGAGCCCACTCTTTTCCCATCAGTCAGGTTAAGTTAAAATTGGGGTTTATTTAATTTTAGAGTTTTATTAAGTGATCAAACATTGGAGACAGGCCAGTTTAGTGACTTTTTTTTAAAGGGAAATGGAACAAATCTCTATGCCAGTTAGTTTAACATCTGTTGTAGAGAAAATTTTAGAGTATCTAATTAAGGATGAAATAACCATATATCTAGATAAAAAGGAAGTAGCCAACAAAGATTTTAAAATGGATGAAAACCTTTGGCAAGATACTGAATGAATGATGACTAGAAAATTTAAGGGATATGGAATTAGCAGGCAGATATGAAATTGGATTAAAATTGGTGGGGGGATGGGAGAAGAGAGTATTAGTTAAGAGCTGATTTAAGTGTGATTTGAAGAGTTAGGGATGTCCCACAGCATGCAGTTTTGGGGCTATTTTTGTCCTTTGTACATATCAATAATTTGAAATTAGATCTGGAGGGAGTATCAAAATCTGCAGATGATATTGAACCATTTAATTCTTAAGAATATACAAGGTCACAAACTGCCACAACTTTGTACAGTGCAAATCATGAACTTAAAATTAGATGTATTAAATATAGTACTAAGTATAAATAAGCCTACATAAAACCTTAATTAGGCTTTAGTATTAGTGACTTATGCAGTATTGGGCTCAACACTTTAGGCTCAACACTCGAGACTAATTCAGGGCACAATTTGGATTCACTAAAATACTGCCTGATATAAGGAATATTTGGCTGAATTTGTGTTGGAGAATGGAACACTTTCGGTAGATACAGTATAGAGTATCTTTGGCTTTATTAATAGGGATATAGAGTACAAGAGAAAGGAGGTTATGCTGAAATTTTGTAAGACAAAGGGCTAATTAGTAAGTTTGCTGATGACACTAAGGTTGGAGGAGTTGCAGATAGTGAAGAGGATTGTCAAAGGATACAACGGGATATAGATTGGTTGAAGACTTAGGCGGAGAAATGGCAGATGGAGTTTAATCTGGACAAATGCGAGGTAATGCATTTTGGAAGGTCTAATACAGGCAGGAATTATACAGTAAATGGCAGAACCCTTAAGTGCATCGACGTGCAGAGGGATCTGGGTGTACAGGTCCATAGGTCACTGAAAGTGGCAATGCAGATGGATAAGGTAGTCAGGAAGACAATATGGCATGCTTGCCTTCATTGGCAGGGGTATTGAGTATAAAAGTTGGGAAGTCATGCTGTATAGAACCTTGGTTAGGCCACACTTGGAATTTTGCGTGCAATTCTGGTCACCACATTACCAGAGGATATGGAGGCATTGGAGAGGGTGCAGAGGAGGTTTATCAGGATGCTGCCTGGTCTGGAGGTTATTAGCTATCAGGAAAGGTTGGAGAAACTCAGATTGTTCTCACTAGAGCGACGGAGATTGAGGAGCGACTTGATAGAAGTTTACAAAATTATGAGTGGCATGGACAGAGGAGATAGTCAGAAGATTTTTCCCAGAGTGGAAGAGTCAATTACTAGCGGACATAGATAGAGGAGAAAACTATAGAGATGTGCGGGGCAAGTTTTTTATGCAGAGCGTAGTGAGTGTCTGGAATTCACTGTCAGAGGAGGTGATAGAAGCAGGTACGATAGTGGTGTTTAAGAGGCAGCTTGACAAATACATGAATAGGATGGGAATAGAGGCATATGGATCCCGGAAGTGCAAAATGTTTTAGTTGATGGGATATGATCAGTGCAGGCTTGGTGGGCCGAAGGGCCTGTTCCTGTGCTGTAATTTTCTTTGTTCTTTGTTTTTTCTTTGATACTAGTTCGGCCTCAGCTGGAGTACTGTGTCCAGTTCTGGGTGCTGTACTTTAGGAAAGATGTGAAGGCACTGGAGAGAGTGTAGAAAAGATTTACAAGAATGGTTCCAGGAATGAGGAACCTCAGTTATGTGGATAGATTGGAGGAGTTGGAACTGTTTTCCTTGGAAAAGAGAAGACTGTGAGGAGATGTGAAAGAGGTATTCAAAATCATGAGGGGTCTGGACAGAGTAGATAGGGAGAAACTGTTCCCACTTGTGAAAGGATTGAGAACATGAGGGCACAGATTTAGAATAATTTGCAAAAGAAGCAAAAGTATCATGAGGAAAAGCTTTTTCATGCAACAAGTGGTTGGGGTCTGGAATGCTCCGCTTGATAGTGTGGTAGAGGCAGGTTTAACTGAGACATTCAAAAAGGAATTAGACTGTTATTTGAAAAGGAAGAATGTTCAGGGTACAGGGAGAAGGCAGGGGAATGGCACTAAGTGAATTGCTCATTCAGAAAGCCAGTGCAGACACGATGGGCTGAATGGCCTCCTTCTGCACTATACTATAACAGGTCTATGATTCTGTTATATTTTGTCTATGTGCCAGACTGACAATTTAGTGCTAGTTAGTGCAAACTTACCCTTTGGGTTGATGCCCCCTAAGAAGGGAATTGTGACTCTTCATACTCTCTTCAAAGAGTCATTATGGCATTCAACCCATCAAGTCTAGGTTGGACCCAATTAGTCTGAATCTCAGACAGGGTTGTAGATATATCTTTAATTTCTAGGAATGTATGTCCTTATATGAAGTATTTCAAGCAAATAGCAACTATGCTTTTTGATACTAGCTTCTGGCAATCAGAAATGATGCATTACTTGGTGAGTATCTTGATACACATCCTTATCTTGATAAATTCACTTGTATACAAAATTGAAGTGTCAATTGGTGGCACAACTGATGAATTAATCTTAAAATGCAAATAGAGTATGTGGTGAAGGGTACAAATGTATTCCTGCTTTACTTCAAATTATTACGTACTGTGATTCTATGATTCAATCAAGTGGTTCCAGGAATGATTTCACCAACATTTTGTGCTATTTCACCTTGTACAGTCAAGTATTTAGTGCTGTTATAGCACCAAAGTAAACTATATACAGTACATACAAATACTAAATACTTAGGATGTAACTAAAAAATGGGGTGCTTTCATGAGAGAGCAGTCAGAATCTGACTAATGGATGATAACTATAATAAAATTCTTTGACGATGTGGTAGGTAAAGACTGAGACGTGGTTACAGGGACAACAGGTCTAGGAGTTGAATATCCAAGGGTACTCAGAGTTTCGGAAGGATAGGCAGGAAGGAAAAGGGGGTGGTATAGCTTTGTTAGGAAAGGAAAGGATCAGTGCTATAGTGAGGAATGATATAGGCACTGCAGAGCAAAACCTAGAGTCAGTCTGGGTAGAAATAAGACATAGCAAGGGAAAATAAATCCTTGGTGGGAGTAATCTATAGGTCCCCAAACAGTAGTTCAGCAGTAGAGCACAGTATAAACCAGGAAATACTGGGAGCGTGTAAGAAAGTCACAGCAATAATCATGGGTGATTTTAATATGCATATAGACTGGACTAATCAAAATGGCAAGGTAACCCCGAGGGAGAGTTAATAGAGTGTATTAGAAACTGTTTCTTGGAGCAATATGCTGTGGAACCAACCAGGGAGCAGACTATTCTGGATTTGGTTTTGTGTAATGAGATGGGATTAATTAATGACCTCAGAGTAAAGGGTCCTCTAGGGAAGAGTGATCATAGCATGCTAGAATTTCAAGTTCAGTTTGAGAGCGAGAAACTTGAGTCCCATACTAGTGTTCTGGAGTTTAATAAAGGTAACTACATAGGCATGAGGGCAGATTTGGCCCTAGTGAACTGGGCAGGAAAACTACAAGGTAGGACAGTGGATGAACAGTGGCAGATATTTAAGGAGATATTCAATTCCTCCCAAGTAAAATATATTCCAAAGAGGAAGAAAGATGGTAAGGGGGGAAAAAACGTACAATTGCTAAGCAAGGGAGTTAAAGATAACATAAAGGCTAAAACTAAGGCATACCAAATTGCAAAGGTCAGTGGCAGGCTGGGAGATTGGGAAACTTTTAAAGATCAACAAAGGGTTCCTAAAAAATAATAAAAAGAACAAAGGTAAATTATGAAAGAAAACTAGCGCAAAATGTAAAAACTGATAGCAAAACCTTCTACAAGTATATAAAAGGAAAGAGAATAGCTAAAGTGAATGTTGGTCCCTTGGAGGATGAGACTGGGGAGTTAAGAGTGGGGAACGCAGAAATGGCAGAGGCGCTTAATCAATATTTTGCCTCAGTTTTCACGGTGGAGGATACTAGTACGACCCCAGTAGTAACAGGTTGTGCAGAGGGTATAGAGAAGGAGGAACTTAGAACAATCACCGTCACTAGAGAAAAAGTACTGAGTAAAATATTGGGATTAAAGGGTGACAAGTCCTCAGGACCTGATGGCCTACATCCTGGGGTCTTAAAGGAAGTGGCAGTGGAGAAAGTGGATGCATTGGTAATAATATTCCAAAATTCCCTGGATTCTGGAAAGGTTCCCATGGATTGGAAAAATGCTAATATAACATCCTTATTCAAAAAGGGGGGCAGCAGAAAGTAGGAAACTATAGATCAATTAGTTGAACATCTGTCATTTGGAAATTGTTGGAATCCATTATTAAGGAAGTAGTAATGGGGCATTTGGAAAGTCAAAATGCAATCCATCAGAGTCAGTATGAAGAGTAAATCGTGTTTGACTAATTTGCGAGAGTTCTTTGAAGATATGACAAGCAAAGTGGATAATGGGGATCCTGTATATGTAGAACAGCTGGACTTCCAGAATGCCTTTGATAAGGTGCCGCACAAAAGATTAATACACAAGATAAGATCACATGGAATTAGGGGTAATATATTAGTTTGGATAGAGGATTGGCTAACCAACAGAAAGCAGAGTCGGGATAAATAGGTCTTTTTCTGGATGGCAATCTGTAACTAGTGGGGTGCCACAGGGTTCGGTCCTTGGGCCCCAACAATTTACAATCATATTAATGACTTGGATTCAGGGATAGAAGGTACTATAGCTAAATTTGCAGATGACACCAAAATAGGTGGGAAAGTACGTTGCAATGAAGAAATAAGAAATTTACAAATGGATATGGACAGGTTAGGTGAATGAGCCAAAATTTGGCAGATGAAGTTTAATGAGGATAAGTGTGAGGTTATTCATTTTGGTCGGAAGAATAAAAAGGCAACTTATTATTTATATGGAGAGAAACTTCAGGATGCTTCAGTGCAGAGGGATCTGGGTGTCCTCGTGCATGAATCGCTGAAAGCGAGTATACAGGTACAGCAGGTAATAAGGAAGGCAAAAGGAATTTTGGCATTTATTGCTAAAGGAATAGAGTATAAAAATAGGGAAGTGTTGTTGCAACAGTACAAGGCATTGGTGGGACCACACCTGGAGTACTGTGCACAGTTTTGGTCCCCTTACTTGAGGAAGGATGTAGTTGCTTTGGAGGTGGTTTAGAGGAGGTCCACTAGATTGATTCTAGAGATGTGGGGCTTGTCTTATGAGAAGAGATTGAGCAGTTTAGGCCCATATTCGCTAAAGTTTAGAAGGATGAGTGATCTAATTGAGGTATATAAGATGCTAAAGGGGATAGACAAAGTAGACGTGGAACGGATGTTTCCCCTTGGGGGCAATCTAGAATGAGAGGCCATAGTTTTAGGCTAAGGGTGGTAGATTTAAATCAGAGATGAGGAGGAATTACTTTTCTCAAAGGGTCGTGAATTTGTGGAATTCACTACCTCAGAGTGCAGTGTTGGCCATTGACAGGTCGGCGGGCAGGCAGCTGATTTCACTGTTCACCCACGTTCCTAAAAATTTAAATGGACCGGGATGACATTGGGGATTTCTCCTGATGTCATCCTGCGTCATTTTTCCCTTGGCAACTGGGCCCCAACCACAAATCGCCGAGGGGAAAATCCTGACCATTGTCAATATTCAAAGCCACAGTGTCTTGTTCTCTCTGGGGATAATAACTGGGCTGTGTGTGTGTATGTATGTGTGTGCTTGTGTGTGTGTTAAAATCAAGGCTTAAGATTTAATTCCTGTGTGGGTGCACATGGTTTCTGCATACATGGCTCGAGATTGGTAAAGGGCTACAGTGCAAATTCGCTAGAATAATACTGGGCTTAAAAAGTTAAATTGGGAGGACAAGTTGCAGAGACTTGTCTTGTATTTCCCATTTTGAAGGTTGACGTCTTATCAAAATGAGGTATTTCGAATGATTATGGTATTTGATGGAGGGGTTATGGAGAAACGATTTCCTCTGATGTGGGAATGCGGAACGAAAGCGCATAATCTTAAAATTCGAGTCAGGCTATTCAGGAACTAAGTCAGGAAGCATTTTGCAATCAAACGGTAATGAAAATCACACCCATAAAAAGCTGAGGAAATTGTGACAAATGAAATTTTCAAGATTGAGATCAATAGATTGTTGTTGGGTAAGGTTATTGCTGGGTTTTTAAAAATATTCTTTCATGGCATGTGAAAATTGCTAGCGAGGGCAGCATTCGTTGCCCATCCCTGACTGCCCTGATGGTGTGCCACCTTCTTGAACTGCTGCAGTTCATCTGGTACGACTTTTCTGTAGTGGTTTGGCACAACTTGGTGGCTTCCTCGGCCATTTCTGAGGGCAGTTAAGAGTCAACCGTATTGTTGTGGGTCTAGGGTCACATATAGGCCAGACCAGGTAAGGATAGAATATTTCCTTCCCTAAACTAGGTGGGTTTATATGATAGCCGATGAGAACTTCATAGTCACTGTTAGCGAGACTTGTTTTCAATTTCAGATTTATTAATTAATTGAATTTAAATTCCACCACCGGCCATGGTGAGATTTGGAACCAAGCCCCCAGAGCGCTAACCTAGGCCTCTGCATTACTAGTCGGTTGATAATAACACCACAACACCATCCCCCCTTGGTGTCATTTTCATATTGCTGGTCTCCTGATCTCTAACAGCCTTGCTGTGGAAGGTCACGGAGTTGATTCCTGCTGGAAGAAATTATTCTTTCACTGCCTAGTAGCTGGTTCATAGCAACATTGTTTGCATATGTTCCCTTCTTAGACATAGTTGGTGCTTAAACTGGGGGGAATACAGGGAAATAGCCACGGTCCCAATTATAATCCACATTTTTTGAAACAATGTTAGCAGTAGCGAGACAAAAAATCATAGCACTGAATTTAGCATCTTGTTCTCACTGACACCAGGACTTATGCCACTTTGGAGCAGATGGGGAAACAGGAAAAGAATGTTCCCATTTGAAACATACAGGAACAAACATAAGTTGAAAATCCAGGGTCCTATGCCATCTGTAGGTTTGTCAGGTAAGGAGAAAAACAAATCCCCATTCACTGCCAGTCCCACTGTTTCCTCCTTTCCCTCTCAACCTTCTCCACCCTTAAGTTCCATTTCTGACTCAGCTACACAGGAAAGCCACAGATTCCCCTCCCCATTCCCCTCATGTCCAAACTGCCCATCAGTATACTCATACCAAACCAGCAACTTTCCAAAATTATTCGGGTGAGGCCTGGTCATGAAAATTGTTCGGACCTTACATGGGTTGCATTGGGCAGGCAGAGATTCCCAAATGATCAAATCACAAAAATGTAAACCCAAATTTCAGCTTGAATTAAAAAAAAAGGAAGTTTGGATCTTAATTTTAACTGACAAACATCTATCAGAGGAACCAAGCTTAATAGGTTGGAAAATATTCCCCAAGTGAGATACCTGTTGTGGGGCAAAATTATACTTTGGGGTTTTGTATTCGCTGGTCTCTAATCTGAATATATAAATGGATGGATGAAGAAAGAAATGAAGGACTTACATTTATATAGCACCTTTCACAACCTCAGGATGTCTAGAAACAATTCACAGAAAGTAAAGTATCTTTGGAGTGTACCATGGTTGTAATAAAGGGAGGCACTATATCTTGTTTGCACACCACAGGAGGTCACTAAAAGCAATGAAATAATGACTAGCTAATCTGTTTTAGTGATGTTGGTTGAGGGATATATAATGGCCGGAACTCTCCTAAACTTGTTTGAATGTTGCCACGGAATCATTTAAATCCACATGGAAGGCAGACTCGGTTTCACATTTCAACATAGAATGCTGCACTATTCCCTCAGTACACCACTGAAGTGTCAGCCTAGATTATGTGCTCAATTCTCTGGAGTGGGCCTTGAACCCGCAACCTTCAGACTCAGACATGAGTGTTACCAGCTCCTAAAGAATTGAAGAATGCATCCTAAATGTATCTGCATATTCCTGTATGAAAGAGAAGAAAAACACACATAACACACTGCAGCTCATCATATCTGGAGAACAAAAACAGAAAGATGAGATAAAATATTCCATAACATTTAAGAATATATATTTTTTTGGTGATCTTTAATGTGAAGTAAGTGTACGTGAAACCCGCAGCTGAATGATTTGCTGATATTAGTATCTAGACTCATGGCGATTTGCGTGAGATAATTGATAACTGCTGAGCGTCCGCAGAAGTGAATGAATTAACCACTTCAGGAAAGACAAAGAGAAAACTGACAATACAAATAAATCAGAACAAACATGAACATTTGTTTTTTCTTTTGTGATGAGAGCTTTGATTATTTTGAAGTTTTACATTCTATGCTCATCTCACCATTAGGTAAATTTTAGTTGTTTATTTCATGTTGAGGATTTACATTGCAATAGCCATCCATAATTGAGGTGACATTATAAACTAAGTGAATCAAGTCAGCTCCTGTTTTTATTCATTCCAACCCCATTAGTGAGCCTTCTGATGTATACTGACAGGCTTGCTTTTTGGCTCCTTCATTAGCAGATGATTTGCATTAAGCAGCTTCCCTTAAAGCACTCATTAGAATAAATTTTTTTGAATGGCTCTGGGAAATATCATTTTATGGTCAGGGATGGGGATTTATGGATTATTTTTTCCATATGGGCTGTTGCTGCCTAACTACAGCAAGATTTGACAATTTCCACTGGGATTGCCACAACGCTTCTCAGTTCACATTCTTGCAGAGTGAGCAGTGTAATGTGCCAGGAAGGGACAGTGAGACAATTATTGGCCCAGATTTTGCAGTCAGCGGCGAAGGGATGGTGCTTGCTACTGACATTGAACAAAGCCTCACACAAAGATATAGTGGGCTCTAGAGCATCAATTTCCCTTATTCAGACATTGCTTTCAAGGTAATGCTCTCTATTCAGGATCTAGGGCATCCAGAAACAGTGCAGTTATCAAGCAGGCCGAGCAACCAATTAGATTGAAGTATTCTCACAGACAGCAAACCAGGAATTAAATTTATAATTGAAATACCTTTTTCATTATTTTAGAAGTAATGGTATTTTATAATGGTATTCTGAGGGAATTACACCATATACCTACAATTAGTTTTTTGGTGACAGCGAGATTATTCACCAGTAATTATGATTGAACACACTATTAGAAACACTGCTGTGCTTCATTCAATAAGGCTTAACATACTCGAAACGTCAATTCTTTTCTTCTCCGCCGATGCTGCCAGACCTGCTGAGTTTTTCCAAGTAATTCTGTTTTTGTTTTGGATTTCCAGCATCCGCAGTTTTTTGTTTTTAACATATTTAATAGTTTTTACAGCAAGAATAGTGCACAACAAATTGAAGTTCATGTCAAATCGCTGATTCTATGTTGATTGCATCTGTGAAGACTGCAACATTGCACCTGGTGGAGAGGGTATCAATGATATCAGCTTCTGGATTCCCGTCTTCAACTGCACTTTAAGATGCCAGAAGTTGCTGTTTGTTTTACACAGCGATGATGGCGAGGTGAGAGCTTCGCCGTCATTACAACAGCAAACACCGGGCCACTATATTATTGAAGTGCCGCCAGAGGTTTTCACTACATTGCATGAAGGGGTTAATCTGGGTTTAACAATATTAGCTGAGCCTGAAAGGGGTGGGGGGTAACGACGACAACCAGCAATTAGTAAAGGATGTGCATCATCGAAAGTGTAAGATACATCTGTAATGCACTTTGCTTAAGACTAATGCACAATGTTACATTCATCACTCCTGAGCCATGCATATTTTACATCAATTGGAAGGTTTATTCCCCTCCCCCCCACCCCTACCCCTTGCAACAGCTGTTTCTTGATACGCCGAATGCTGCCTCCCACTCCAAGTCCTACCGGAGTGTATTTTCCATTGCTCCATGCAAACGAACGATATAATGCGTTCTGGATGTTGGTGGTAAAATAAACGCCGTCCGCTGGCTGCTTCATTAAAGCCCTGCTTTTATGCCCACCCTTTTCAATCTGCCCATGTTTGACATACCACTGGGAAGTCTGAACGATCATGAGTGGCTTACGACATTCTGTCAACACTCAGCACGTCGGCTTGCTCTCGCAGTGCAGTGCTCTGTTAAAGGGAGGCAAGCCATGCTCCGCGATCCATCTTGCTCTTAGCAGCACCTAACAAGCGAAGGAAGTGCACCGGCGGCGGCGGCGGCTGGCTGGCTGGCCAAGCGGACCTTATAAAGCTGGCTCCACCGATTAAAGGTCACACTTTGGTCAGTGGTCATTTCCAATCATGGGACGGTGATTCGAGCCGACGGATCTGAATGATTCATTCAACAAGGGGGAAAAAGAGAGTTTGGGAAGGTGTCTGAGCAACACAGCGTCGGCTGCAGTCGCTGAAAGAAGAGACGAGAGGATTTATCGCCCCCCCTCCCTCCCCCCAACCACCCCCTCTCTCCCAACTTCCCCCCCCCCCCCCCGCCCAAAGAAAAAGGCACACTCGTGTAAAAAGCCACGAAACTTGCCAGTGTGCTCAAGTCAACTGAGCCCGGACTTGGGGAGCCCTATGGTCTGCCTGATTCTTTGCCGAAGGGGCACAGACCAAGGTACTGACTGATGTGAGCCAGCTACTTTGAGTAGGGGGGGGGGGGGGGAGGGGAAAAAAAAGAGGACTGGGATTCACCCACACTGGGTTTCCTTTATTTTTTTACAGTCTAACTAGTGTGAACAGACACAAAAAAAAACGGGTGACTGAATGGAGCCTGTCACTGTGCGGAAAAGGATGGGTAAGATTATTTTCGTTTGAATCCTTTCATTAAAGCAATCTCGTGTCTCCTTGCAGCCTCTACAATGAAAAAGATCAATTGACGCTTAGATTTTCTTTTTTTTCTCCTTTCTTTCAAACCTCCCCCCCCCCCCTCCCCTCCACCCCCCTCCCCTCATCCTCCACCCTGGATGTCAATGAGGCAGGAGATCCACCTGCCCGAGTCAGGAAAAAAAAACACTTGTCAGCTCCTCAAAAAAACAAACAGCAACAGCAGCAACAACAAAAAAAATTATGTAAAAAAAAAGTTTGAAGATTCGGAAGATTTGATCGGTATAAATTCAAAAGGAGGAAGAGGCACACACACACAAAAAAAAACCCCAAACTCCAACAAGGGATTGGAGGTTCTAACTCTCGCTAATGGATTTCCTTCTTGTGGGTCTCAGTCTCCAGTGGCTCCTGAGAAAGCCTTCGGCGTCGGTGGTGTGCGCGCTCGGCTTCCTGTTGGAAATGCTCCCCGCTGCTGAGAGCGTGTGCGCCGGCCAGTGCCGCTGCGACGGGAAGCTGGTATACTGCGAGTCCCAGAGCCTGAGCGAGATGCCGCGGAACCTGTCGGGTCTGCAGGGTCTGTCCCTCCGCTACAACAGCCTGTCGGAGCTGCGCGCCGACCAGTTTGGCGGCGTGCTGCAGCTCACCTGGCTCTACCTCGATCACAACCACATCTACTCGGTGGACGGCGCTGCCTTCCGGGGGCTGCGCCGGCTCAAGGAGCTGGTGCTCAGCTCCAACAAGATCACCCAGCTGCCCAACTCCACTTTCCGGCCCATGCCGAACCTGCGCCATGTGCAGCTCTCCTACAACAACCTGCAGTCTCTGGAGCCCGATCTCTTCCACGGGCTGCGCAAGCTGCAGACGCTGCACTTGAGGTCCAATGCACTCAAGTCCATCCCGGTTCGTATATTCCAGGACTGCCGGAGCCTCGAGTTTCTGGATGTGGGATACAATCAACTGCAAAGCCTTGCACGGAATGCGTTCGCGGGTTTGTTGAAACTAACTGAACTCCACCTGGAGCACAATGATTTGGTGAAAGTAAACTTTGCACACTTCCCACGGCTCCTTTCCCTGAGAACCCTCTACATGCAGTGGAATAAAGTCAGTATTGTAGTGAATTCTTTGGAGTGGACTTGGAACCACCTAGAGAAATTGGACCTCTCTGGGAATGAGATTGAGTTTATTGAATCTTATGCCTTTGAAGTAGTGCCTAACCTCAAGATACTTCAATTGGATTCAAACCGCCTCACCACCATCGAACAGACAATTCTGGATTCGTGGAAATCTCTAACTAGCATCAGCCTTTCTGGAAACAGCTGGGAATGCAGTCGGAATATATGTGCTTTGGCCACCTGGTTGAGCAGTTTTAAGGGTCGTCATGAAGGCAGCCTGTTGTGTGCCAGCCCTGTGCATACCCAGGGTGAGGAGGTTCTAGATGCCGTGCATGGCTTTCACATATGTGACGACCTGGTCACAAGCACGCTGCCCATTTCAGACATGACCAGTGTGCCAGAAACAGACCAAGGTATGACAGCAATCAGAGATGCTTCCAGCATATATGTCACACAGGATACAACGGGTTTAAAAACCACTGATTTAATCACTGCCACCAGTGTGCTTTCTCATGATCAACAGGAAAATACCATTCAGGTTCACAAAGTAATCACTGGCACCATGGCGTTGCTTTTCTCCTTTCTGATAGTGGTGTTGGTGCTCTATGTCTCATGGAAGTGTTTTCCTGCTGGCCTAAGGCACTTGAGGCAGTGCTTTGTGACACAGCGCCGCAAGCAGAAACAGCAACAAACTATGCATCAGATGGCTGCCATGTCCACACAGGAATACTACGTGGACTACAAACCCAATCATATTGAAGGGGCATTGGTGATCATTAATGATTATGGATCATGTTCGTGTCATCAACAGCCAGCCAGAGAATGTGAAGTGTAATTTTCATTCTACCCCACTGGAAATGCAACAGTTGCTGCTGGACATACTGCAGCTAGAGACTGGCACACATAAAAGGACCACTTTACAATACTGAGTATGAATGACTTACACGTACTGACTCCAACAAGCCCTGCACCGGGGTCTTTCAAAAGTCCAAACAATATTTAAGCTTCAATGCGTCTTTAAAACCTTTCAAATCATCCTCTGTTCGACTGTCATTTGAAATTTGTAAAAGGAAAAAAATGTATATGTAACTCTTCTCACCAGTTTCTTATGATATTAAATCCACCTGTAAGATCTGGGAATAAGGGAGTTCAAGGCTCGTCAATGATGTAAGTTAATCAATTTTGTAAACTACCCTGATTTAAATAAATATTTTAAAAAATGTTATTTACATTATTTACAGCATCAGAATCAAGAATGACAGCATACCAACATATAGATATATATTATGTATGTGGTGATGGGTGAGAAAAATGCACTTCCATCTAGCAGCGTGTGATTTATTTTTCCCCTCAATTTATTGCAGTAAAACCCTGCATTTCCTGCAGGGTGATCACAGTACGGCTAGGCCTAAATCACTCTTATTTCCATGTCTGCAACGGGTTAATAATTAAAACTAAACACAGATGTACATCTGTTAGATTGAGCACACCCTCATCATCTTTCTCTAGGTGTGTGCTACCTGAAACACTGCAGCTTACAGCCAAAGCAGGGCGGATAGTAGTATCTTGCTGCAGTGTGTGGGTCATTTCTATTAATAATTCTGTACCACAAATGTCTACATCTCCCCAGAGGAACAGAATGGCAATAATAAATAAGCAGCTTAACAGAGATACCTGACAAGGAAAGGGAAGTGAAAGGGTAAAATTTGGGTCTTTATTTTTTCTTGAGAAAGGGACTAATTTTTAGTTCATAAATCAGGGCTATTTGTTAACACTGGCAGAAAAATATCAATTATGCATATTATACCAATGTCAATGCTTCCCTTTAAAACAGATATTGTTGGTATATCAATTTTAGCTATATATTTAAAACTTTATCTTTTCTAATGTTATTTTTATGAATTGAAAAATATTTTCATGCTTTAAACTACATCGCTCCAAAAAGGTCTAGTAACAAAATCCTGACATTTCTTCTCATTAATTTTTCCCTTTTCAAATACAAGTTTTTCACATAACTTCATGAATATGAGATAATTTCAACCCCTTTGCGACAGAAAAGGTTAAATCCATCTGTGCATGCTGCATACATTCTATATGCCTTTTTCCTCACTTCTTTGTTTTCTTCCATAATCCCCTTTTAACTTTATTTCTTCATTCTTGATCGTTCTGTGCGCTTCTCATTTGAAATCCTCTTGTCTCCCATTGGCAATCTATAGCCTTTTTGGCTTCCACTTACGTTTTCACTAGCTTCAAAATGCCAAGAGTTCTAATTCCTGAAGCCAATCTCTTCTTCCTTTCAGGGCTGAAGGCACTCAGAATGCTAGTAGTAATTTCTCCGACACCTCTCTACATTGAGATGTCAATTATATTCTCAGTTCCAGTTGCTACAGTGAAATTGCAAGCAACTAGCAGCAACAAAATGTGCCAGGGAGCCAAACAGCAAAAGAAATGTACTCCAAAATGGCTGCAACTTAATTCTGGAGCCAAAGTTGGTGCCGGCTCAGTTCCAGTCTTTATAATATTCTGCATTAGCACATTGGTTCCTCTGTCATGATCTTTCAGCATGGCATTATTATTATGCTTTGCTCCAGCAAATGACTTTTTAAAGCCTCACCCCTATCTCTTTCCCCTTTGGTTCCTTAGTTATTTGTCTAAAATAATATTTCAATGAACTCTCCACTGAGTGCTTTTTGTCTGCATTGTCTTTCTCCCCCAATATTTTCTAATACTTTCATTGTTGCTTCTGTTTCTTGGCCACCATCCATTGTCCTCTTAGCACTTAGGCTTGCCAATTCTGCTACACTGTATGGACCGTGGAGCTGCCAGCTTTAAGAATTACTTATAGATAGCCTTCTTAATTGACACAGTTTAAGTAGACCTGCAGAATAAAGCATTGGTGATAGTCTAAATATGTTGAGATAGCAGCACAACTGATTTTTAAAAAAAACTCTTACAAAATTCAGCTAAAATTCCATGCCTCACAGACCAGTCTAAATGAAGGTGTTATGAAAGCTGTCGTTGAAAAAAATCTCAATACCGGCATCTACTGGTGATTGCCTTCCTTGCTGGCATTCAAATGTTCATTGCTAATTTACTTCCTCTTTCTGTTCAGTCTGCCATCGTTTATAGCATCTGCATTTCACTATCTGTTATTCACTTGTGATGAATTGCAGCACAATATAAATGCTGACAAACAAGGCAAAAAAATTTAAATCACACAAATGAGCTAGCCTGAAGATCAAATCTGAGTTTACTAAGCCCCGAAAACACTTTAGCAAAGAGCTTTGTTAAGGTTAAGCTCTTAGGAAATTATATTACATTTAATTTCGAAAAGGTCTACCTCATCCACACTGCTGCCCCAGCTCCCCACACACAATTTATTTGTTTTGGTTCTATAGAACAGAGAGGGAAAATAATCACTGAGGCACAGGCATCAGCAGAGAAACTGCAATGGTGAAGGTGATGGACATGCGTTTTAGAAAACAAACTTCCCTTTGCGGAGCAACAGTAAAGGTATAAACAGTAGATTTATAGCCTCCTGCAAAGCTAATTTATTAATATGTTGTAAACATTTATTTCCTTCTACCGACAGGAGATAGGATTTGGTAAAGCAATTTGCTTTACGAGGGAGAAGGAATTAGTTTCAGCAAGGACACTTTCTTTTCACCCTCTAGTGCTCGCCTTGAAAAAATTGCTGAACTCTCCAAGGGCAACCACAAGCATTACTATCACTTGCCACTGCAGGCCCTGAGAGTAGTGGAGGCAGATGAGTGTTAAAAAGCATGGATCAGTTTCTAAGACACAAAAATACAGATATCACATTACCCATGGGAAGACTTAATATCCATTGTTTTTTAATATCAATAGCCATTCTTATTTCCTTTGAATTATTTTATTTTTCAAGCCTTAACAATTCAAAGTGATAAACATAGTAGCTTGTATCTGTTTTTGCTCTCCATGAAGCTGGGCTTGGTTCCTTTCTTAAAAAACTTGAAATATAGTACGTGCAACATCAATTACTCAAACCTACTGAATGTTACAAGGGTATTTACTGCTGAACTCTCAACATTTTTACCCCAAAACTATTAAACAAAAAAGATCTGCACCGGTGATGGAATCTATGACCTATAAATATTATCTCAATTTTTCAAGCTCATTCTTTCAGGTCAGAAAAAAAAATCTTGAAATATACAGCAAGAATTTCTTTAAGGCAAACCAAAATGCTGGGTATTCAGGTTTATCATCATCTCAAAGATAAATGATTCAGGCCAAGCTGTTCATCAGAATGCCAGTTCTGAAGTATGCCATATCTGAATAATCACACTTTCCAGATTTGCCCCTTGCAGATCAAATAGGTTCCAAGATGCAGTCCATATTCAAAGGTAGTTAATCTCAACCAGAATGTTGGTGGAGATGCTGTAAGTGGCTTTAGTACCCTTGAGTCAGACAGAGGAGGGAAAGGGAGCTATAATTGGGCAGGCTCCCTGCTCCTGATCTTCCCAGTAAACTTCCCTGAAAGTCTGATAATGTGTCTGAATATTGGGCTGGGCTGGGATGTGATGCCCTCCATAGTTAAATAGTCCAACCTGCACAATTCTTACAGGGGTAATGGATACTTGAGTGAGGGACTGTAAGGCAATGGACACCTGTAGTACTGTATGTAATTAAACTATTAACACCTTTAAGAGTGAGGAATAAAATGACAAAATTTTTCCATGTGCCTGCTGGCTTCATTAGACGGCATAATGAAGCTGATACTGGCCCTATTTTTGCAACAAAGTGATTAAATAACTTTATGGAATTGATTTTTACTAGAAAACTTAGCACAGAGATTCAATCAGGGAACAATCAGGAATTAAATCAAACGTCGATAGTAAAGTATAGGGAAAATCAGTGCAATTATACAAGGTAAAACTTGAACTCTGCTTAGGTTAACTTGGAATCATTAATTTTTATAAACTGACATATTCCATTTCTCCTAAATATTGTTTAGACATAGCGATTGCCATCATTTAAGCTCCTATGTACATAACATACTTCATTTAAGTAAGCTTGGACTGTGCTATATGAGAGGCAGCACCATAAATAAAAAGCATGAGTGTTCAGTTTCATTGCCTCTGCTGGGTGGAGACTGGATGGTAACGTTCTGAAATCTGGGGTTGGATCTCTGACCTTACCGATTCATTCCTGCTCCCAACTCAATCTACCATTTCCAAATGGTTTTGGAAGTAGATGGCATTTATTTGGTGTCCGACAATGTACATGGGTGCAATTTTGTGTTAGTTTGAGTGTTCTGTGGACTGCTGATTTGTACTAGGTGTATTGTGGCCTAATCAGTAGTCTTTACAGAAACAGCTGCAGGCCCCTCACAAAAACTATTGTCTTAAGTTGTTTTTCTATAATCAGGGGGAACACAAAAGCTCCCCATGGTCTGAAACAAAATCATCCTACTTACTGCCGGTCCTCCTCTGCTCTGCTCTTACAATTGTCTGTCCCCTACTCAACCACTTCAGTTCCAACTTGCTCAGAGGAAGAGCTGTTGGATTGTCCCTAATCCAAATGACAAGCTGCCTGTGAACTTCTGGTTCACTGCTTGTGGCGCACCAATCTGATGTTAATGAAGTAAAAACAGAAACTGTTGGGATATACTCAGTAGGTCAGGCAGCATTTATGGAGAGAGAAACAGGGTTAATGTTTTAGGTCAATGACCTTTCATCAGAGCCCTGTCCATATTATCCCATCTCTGTGCTTCTATAATTGTGTCTCTGCTTTTGGACCAGATGAAAACAGTTCCGTACATCACTATTGTCTCTGGATGAAATTTTCAGCAGAGCACCTTGATCTTTCTCCCTCAGTCCTATCCCGGCACGTTTCCACTTTTAAATGTGTGCCTCTGAGTCCCTTGTTCTGTTTACTTCATATTTAATTTTTTAATTGCTCCCAGCATCCTCTATTGTTCCCTCTTCCCCAAGGTCTAATTCCAAACTGAGATAATAACCGGAGGAAAGTCGCTGCTACTAATCCTACTGAGACCAGCTTTGACCCGTGACTCGTTTACATCATAAGAGCAATGGTGCCACCTAGTGACTTCCTCTACTAACTGTTTACAGTGAGAAAAGCTTCAGTTTGTAAGTTAACTAAACACAATGTAAATTTTAAACAAATAATGCAGTCTTTACTTAATAATATGATAAATAAATGAGTTTTAGATCTCAATTTTTATCAAATATTCTGTTCTTACTAATTTTGAAGTACTGTACCATCTTAATGGCATAAAAGGTTAGTGAACTAATCTTTACAAAAGGGGCCTGGACCTCTTCCCAGGACCACCCAATTATAAATAGTCATGTAATTTGAAATTACTTTGACATCCTGGCAGCCTAGCTGTTGCCATGGCAGTACAGCCAATGTCCATAACAAAAGCTTCTTTCTCTCTCCTTTTTGTTTATTATGGTCAATCTGTGGAGCCATATCACATTCAGAAATACTGAGAACAAATCAGAATCTTATCAACCAAGTCAGAAAAATTGCAAACATCATATCAATGGGGCTTATATGGTTTTCAATGTAGACATGCTTTGTTTTTTTTAACCTAATACCCCTCTTTCTGAGTATTGTGTAAAATAACTTTGTTTTCATTTTGCACATTTACACTGCAAAGTGGACCCACCACCTTGGTATGTGAAACATTGTAAGTGCACAGTTGTTCAGAAGTCACTAATGTAACTTTAGATGAGCAACCCTGGTACATATACAGTTAGTGCACCGTCATGTTTGCACTGAGGTGTCAGAAATGCAGGGTCATCCTGCACAGGTAGCTTATACTCAACCTCCGTGTGATTAAATCCATGGGCCGGCCCATGTGTCATCACTTGCACCCAGGTGTCACAGAGTCAGTCCAGCAGATACTGCTGCTATGCAGGGTTTGAGTGCTTCTGACAGCAGTGGTGTCAAGTCATTTAGAACTAAAAGGGTTTGTTACCTTGAGGTAATTCCATATTGAAAATTAAACAGGTTCTCGGCCAACATCTCTGTGCGTGGTGGAAGTGAAGGAAAAACTGACACCTGTGCAGAATTGTCTGCATGGCATACATACAAGAGAAACCCAGCAGTGATATGAACCTGCACTCCAGATAAGTGTCAGGCAAGAAATCATCTAGTCACCAACACTGCTATTTTTTTCCCCTTAATTACTGTTTCCTCCATCTTTTAATAAAGAGATTATTATTTTGTTTCACTTTGAACCATCAGAAATTATCTGACAGTCTCTGCCTAATACACCGTGCATACGAACAGAACTTGCAAAGATCGTATGGCGCTTTCCCAAGTAAAATATATATATATAAAGAAACACTTTTGCCCAGACATTCTACATTCCATTTAGTTCCAGCTTCAATGCTCGGTGTCACAGTAATTACGGAAGCTCTGTCTCAGAGTTATTGTTCACAAAAGGTGCTGCATGTCAGCATATGAAGCATGGCCTGTGCACGGCAGTGTTTATTAATGATTTTTGAGCTCCGCAAGTAAAATGTTTGTCCATTTAAAAAGACAGTGGATGTTCGGCGCAATTCCATTAAAACAAACTCTAAAAAAAAAGAGACCTTTGCCGTGTACATCAGAAACGGCAGTTTTACATCATGATAATGAAGCAGGAGATGACCTCTGGGCTATTAAAATGTATGGTCATTAAAATAAATGCAGTTTTCCGTGTTGAAGTTTCCGCCCCATTCATAATGAGCAAGGTAGCAGAGCGTTGTGCACAGCCATACTCTTTAAGCAGGGCTAGGCACATACATATTGATTGGGTTCAGAAGCCTGGAAAACCACCTTAAAACCTGCTGGTGTAAGATCAGAAAATATCTGAAATGCTAGATTCCTTGGGCATCCTTTTCTCTGTAGGGTTGGAGAAGTTTCAGAATTCATTTTTGAGTAAGGAAGTCCCTCCCTGCCAAAATAATGTTGGTTAAAAGCTACTTAGGAGAATAGTTAAAAGAGCAGACAATAACTTGGATAGCATTGACAACACAATATATAAAAGAGCTATAAATTCAAATATTAAAAGACACACCATCACCTACACTATTGCCTGCAGGATAGAAAACAGTAAAAGAGGCTCTTATAATGTCATTGTTCATTTTCTATTATCTTATTTACTATTAGAAAGGAACATTGGATTTATGTGTGAATAACTTGAATCTGAATTCTACCTCTGACAACAGTCTCTACCCAACCACTTACCTTTGGGATGAAATCCTCTGAATGGCATTTGCTAAAATGCTATGGAAGTGCTATACTCTGGATCAGAGGTAACTATGGACAGTTAATAATATTATGCCACCATCAAATATGCATTTTTAAAACCAAGATAACCTAAATTCTTTAAAACAGATATTATTTTCTGGACTCATGCAATAGAGTCAAAAGAAATGCTTTCAGGAGAGTGAACCAACTCTGTGGCAGAAACAGCTGTGTGTGGCAGTAGCTATTTCCCCCTACCTGTCAGCTCCAGATATGAATATATACACATATCACAGTGCAAAAGAGGCCCTTTGGCCCATCGCGTCTGCACCGACACGTGAGAAACACCTGACCTACCTACCTACCTAATCCCATTTGGTTAATCCCACTTGGCCCATAGCCTTGAGTTCCAGGATTTTGACCCAGTGACAGTGATGGTGAGTGACTTGGAGGGGAACTTCCAGGTGGTGATGTTCCCATCTTTCTGCTGTCTTTGTCCTTCTAGATGGTAGTGGTCATGGGTTTATATATATGAACCCAACTCAGGTCAGAACCTTAAAGTTGGTGATTGTCATTAAAAGCATATGCAAGATATTCCCAAATACCACATGCCAAAAAAATATCTGGCATTGTCTTTCTTCAGTAATCTGCTGTACACAGGTTTTTTTTCACAATTCATCCACTGCATGGGAACTAGTTAGAGAAATCTTAAGTATGCAACATATATAGAAAAGTTATTGAGCACATACATGAGGAAAAGCTTTTTTTTACACAGTGATTGGTTAGGATCTAGAATGCATTGCCTGACAAGGTGAGTGTGTTGAGTCTTTCAAAACAGATTTGAATCATTAGCTGATGATAAAAAAAAGTGTAGGGGTATGGAATAAAGGTAGGGGACTGGCACTTGGTGAATTATTCTTTCAACACAGACATGGCGGCTGAATGGTCTCCTTCTCTGCAGTGTTACTTTTCTGAAAAGGGACAATTTTCAGTCATCAAGGCACTGCATATGAACACTGCAGAACAACAGCAACTTGCATTTATATAGCACCTTTAACGTGGTGACGAGTTCCGAACTGCCCAGGAGCTTTCTGGCATATTTCAGTACAATTTTCAAACCAGTTAATATGGTCTCTGAATATCCTGGCCTGGGTTAATGATCAGTCATTACACATAAGACCTTACTACTTTTATTGGTGCAGCAGCTTCAACTACCTTGACCTTTTTATAGCCTCTTCAACATCGAGAAACATCTCAAAGTGTTTCACAGAGGACAAAAAGAGAAACTGAGCATAAGAGACTGAAATGCAAAGACCAAAGTGGTCTGCGAGGGCAGAGGATTTGAGGGTGGATTTTCCCAGGGTGATAATAGTTGTTTTGAAAAAGAGGACAAGGAATCATTTGCAGTATCAGCTAGATTGGAAGGCAGCTGGTTGTTCGTCACAAAAATCCGATCATGATTCAAACCTAAGTCTCAGGGAGAAGAAGCATTGTTGCTAACCCACTGCCTCAATGATTTGGCTATTATTTCAAATCTGCTCCTTATATCTTTCACACAACCTACTTTGTAAGTCTGATTTTGAGTTGGTTTGAATTCTTTTTAATGAAGTGTAGATGCATATTATTTTTGTGTTTTCCTTTTATTCCCTGAGCCATACATCATTTTTTTTATCCATTCGTAAGATGTGGGCATCACTGGCTAGACCTGCAATTATTGCCCATCCCTAATTGCCTTGTTCGGAGGGCATTTTTAAGAGTCTAGGGTCTGGAGTCATATATAGGCCAGACAAGGTAAGAACAGCAGATTTCCTTCCCTAAAGGGCATTAATAAATCAGATGGGTTTTTATGGCAATCGACAATGGTTTCAGTCATGCCATGGTGGGATTTGAATCTGGGTCCCCGGAGCATTACCCTGGGTCTCTGGTTCAGCAGTGACAATACCACTATGCCACCACCTCCTCATGATGGAAATCTGCTTCTCGGCTTCTGCCAATGCTGTCTGTTGTCCAGTTCGAGGAAAGTGCCAGGAATGAGGTTTTCCTCTGCTTGACATGTCATGATAATTCTACAAATAACATTATGAATGTGAAACTATACATGGCCATTCTCAAGGCCTAGAACATTTGTCATCAATACACAGACTTGCGATTAATTTCCATTGCCCATCTTTCAGCTGGTGCTTTATTCTAAGAATCTGTTTGTTTGTTTAGGTGGACATTAGAAATCCCTTATGTCTCAGCAGCTCTAGGTTAAAGGTGAGATAAATTAGCCAGGATCCCCATTCCTGATCAGGATCTGAAGTTGTACGTGTCCTCCCATCCCTCACATTCAAGGTATCCACTGCCAATTATCATCTGGCACGCACATGAAGAATTGCCATTTGGCCAGGTGAGGATGACAGATAGTTGTTAACCATCTCACACTAAGGCATCAACTGCCTTGGGCCAAGATGACAGGAAATAAAATATAGGAATAGAAACTCTGGCAGAAATTATGATCAATGTTTAATGCACACATATCAAATGCCCTCTGTGCTATTTTAACACACCACTTACTGGTTTACTTTAGGTTAAAATAAAAAGAGAGTAGGGAATTTAATATGATATTTGTATTGGAACAGCACCAATAAGCACGTTCACTTTGGAGCTATCAATGTTAAAATTTATGCAAAAGCAAAATGCAGCAGATGCTGGAAATGTGAAATAAATAACAGAGAACGCTGCAAATACTGTACAGGTCAGACTGCCTCTGTGGAGAAAGAAATACAATTAGTCCTTCAGATTGAATTAACTTTTTCAGGCTGCCTGTCCTGCTGAGTATTTACAGCATTTTCTGTTTTTGTTTATCATCAATGTTGAAACCTACTCTGGTTTCAAGAATGAAGACCATCAATTCAAAGTCTGAGCTTACTGGATTGTCATTCACTATCCTACTAAGCAAACACTTTCATCACACAGATTCTATGAGAGGACATTGATCAACGTTTCTTCATCATTATTCATTTGCTCAAACATAAAAACAGAAATATCATTACAAAAACAAGTAATACATCAGAATTCCCTGGAGCCTGTATCTATTGCTGATTAATCATGTTTTATTCTGTAATAAATCAATGTATGATTACATTATGTGCGAGGGGTGTTTCAAGTGGCAAGAACAATACATTTTTCTTGAAGGGCTTTTGTTCCCCTAGTGATGCAGTTACGGCCTTTGGTCATTGTTAATGAAAATTTGCTTTTGCGCTCAAAATAATTTGTATTTTAATATCTAGATAATATTGGAATACCAGCTGAAAATCAGCTACACAGCTCACTTGTGACATCATGTTCAGATATAATTTCCATTACATATTTAGTTGCCTTTATTGTACATATACACAATGTTGAACATTAAAGCAAGATCCTGATCCCATGAGCTTTAACTCATTCCACTATTGCAACATTCTGAATGGAATGGAGCACAGAAAAGAAGTCTAAACTAGCACCATGAAAGCTTACATAAATAGTATTTATTTCACAAATTGAAAACAGGGAATGAGTTCCTGTTACCAGTCAGGCTGAGGCTATAACTTCTATACTTATTTATAGAATATATACACAAACTCTAACATCATGGTCAATCACACAGCAACAGATTTAACCTAGCTTAAAAGCTAATAATAAAAATATGCAACATTTTGGTGGTTGTACATGGAATCATTTTGCATTTTAATCCTCACACCGAGTGATGGAGCGAGGTATCCAGCAGTTCACAGTCTAAAGGAGAATACTGTAAACACCATCACTCCAAAATAAAACAAATAAAACATGAAATAAAAATTATCAACAACATGTTCTTAGGGAGGGGGGCATTTTATCTTAAATATAGAACAATTTCATCTGCATCATTAGTAAGTATATTTTAAAACATTTAAAGTATCATGGCTCTCTCTCCTTTAATTTCTGCTTCAAATACAGAATTCCTCCCAAGTGCAAAGGTAGGTTGTATAGGTACAATAATGGCGAGCAGCATTTTCTGTTTCTTAAAGAGAGACATGGGGCTCAAACTCAAATGTGTAATACAAAATTGAGATACTGGAACTATTTCCACTGAAGCAGAGAAGACTAAGAGGAGATTGTTAGCTTTTATATCAAGGGGGCTGGAACCCAAAGGGGTTGTAGTTATGCTACAGTTGTATAAAAGGGAGAGTGGTGATGTCACTGGATTAGTAATCCAGAGGGCCAGCTAATACTCTGGGCACATAGATTCAAAGGCACTCATTGCAGCTGCTGGAATTTAACTTCAAGTAATAAAACATATGGAATTGAAAGCCAGTCTCAGTAATGGCGATCATGAAACTATCATCGATTGTAGTAAAAACCCATCTGGTTCACTAATGTCCTTCAGAGAAGAAAATCTACTGTCCTTACCTGTTCTGGCCGATATGTGACTCCAGATCCTCCAGATTCTTAACTGCCCTCTGAAATGGCCTAGCAAGCCACTCAGATCACAGCAATTAGAGATGGGCAACAAATGCTGGCCTTGCCAGCGACACCCACATCCCATGAAAGAATTTTTTAATAAACTGGTTAGACAACATCTGGACCATTGCATTCAGTTCTCTGCAGAGTGCTCCAGGAAGGATATACTGGCCTTGGCAAACGTGCAGGACAAATTCATGAAAAATGATACCAGGGCTAAAAATGTTCAATTATGGGGGCAGGTTGCACAGATTAGACCTATATTCCGTGAATATAGAAAAGCGAGGGGTAACCTAATTGAGGGTTTTCTTTATCCGTTAATGGGATGTAGGCGTCTCTGGTAAAGGCAGCATTCATTGTCCATCCATAACTGAGGGAGGATGATTAATTCATGTGCGTATTCATGCCAGGAAAGATTCCCCACCTATTCATGAAGTAAGTTCAGCAGCAGCTGGGCAAGACGACAAATATTGGGAATCACCTCCCCAGTCACAAAACCAACCGCATAGTGTTCTGGGATGGTCCCAGTCCCAAAACCGAATGGGTCCATCTGTATTTGCATCATTCTGACACAGCTCAATAAAGCCGTAACCAGGGAAGTAGATCCCATGTCCTCATTGGATGAAAGCCTGACTAAACTCTCAAAGCGCATAGTATTTTCAAATCAAAGCTGGATGCCAACAGCAGCTTTTGGAAATTTCCCCTTGATGAAGAGTGCAGGCTGCTGACCACATTCGTTACCCACTTAGGCAGATTCAGTTTTAACCACCTGCTGTTTGGAATCACTTTAGTGCCAGAAATATTTCAACATATGATGTCGACCATTTTGCAGCACCTACTGCGGGTTATTTATCATATGGAGATGTATTGGTTCAAAATACAATGGTGGAGGAACATGACAAGACTCACAGCAGTCTAAGGGCCTGCAGGAAGCAGGGCTGATGCAGAATGAGAAATGTGAGTTCTCCAAAACATCAATTCGGTTCCTGGGCCACATCGTCAGCAATAATGGCATCACATTGGACCCAAAGAAAACTAAAGCTATCAGCGAGTTCCCAATCCATCCTTGATTCCAGACATCCAGCGAGTCTTGAGGATGGCGAACTAGCTGGCAACATTTTTACCAAATTTGGCACGTGTCACAGAACCTTTGAGGCATCGGCTTAAGAAAGATCAGGCGTGGTGCTGGGACTCACATCAAGAGCAAGCATTCGCTTGCATCAAAGTGGTGCTGCTCTCCAGTGACATCCTGGCCCACTACAACCCATATCTGCCCACCAGGACCCATACCTGCCCACCACCATAGCAGCAGATGCTTCACCCACAGTCATTGCAAGGAACGACTGGGTCGGTTCAATCATGTGACAGGTGCAGAGACCTGATTGGAAAAGTTCAAAATGAAAATTTGTGAGAAAGTTAAGCACAGATTTGGAAGATGACAATATGTTCAATAACTATGGACGGGAAAGGGAGGTTGAAGATGGGTTGGTGGTTTGCATGTACAGAGGGGTCAACAGTAGTTTTTATAAGGAGTTATGCAATTATTTGCAGGGTCAGATAACTAGGGTGCTTTCAATTACCATAAGACAACCTAGTTGCTGCCTGGCAATGACATGTATGATCATTTGTAACTCTCCCTTTCCTCTCCCTAGCTCAGGAATGCTAAGGCTACCTGTACAGTCTCTAACATCATCTCCATTCAGACTCATTCAACACAAATCAAGGATGAACCAGAAATCTTCATGGTGTGTATGGCCCAGCACCACATCAGATTTAATTACTGAACCATCAGAAAAGCTTAAAGACATGGCTGAAGCACATTCACTAAGTTGCCACTTGTGAGTTATCTAGTCAGTGTCGTTGTGGATGTGGTACATTCACACGATCAATTCTTCACCTGTTTAATCCTAAGACTGCCTTATTTACTTGTCATTAAAAAGGTGTCAAGCAATGAGACAAATATACATAAGCTAATTCAAATGCATCTCTTCTCCTTCTAGAGTGTGTGCAGTAAATTAGGAAATTGCCTTGTATTTCAGTCAGACATGTGTGGGCAACAGGACAATTCTTAATGCAAATAAATCTAATCTCTTTAGGTCAAGTTGCATTTTCAGGTCAAGATGAATCCAGAACTGGTAGCACACTGCTTTGTGCTCTACCTTCAAGTAGCTTCACAGAATGAAAAGCAGAAAAATGTTTTTTTTCCCCCAGGGTATTCCATAATCCATCATCTTTTACCTACTTCTATCTTACATTTACAAGAAAAATA
Source organism: Carcharodon carcharias (assembly GCF_017639515.1). Lineage (NCBI taxonomy): Eukaryota > Metazoa > Chordata > Chondrichthyes > Lamniformes > Lamnidae > Carcharodon > Carcharodon carcharias. Next base: position 240,641,581 of record NC_054467.1, on the reverse strand, counting down.
TAACTAGAACCTGTACGTCAGCAGAAAACACACTGCAAGCTTCTATTATTTTATTGTTCAGCGATTATTTCATCAGCCTTAGCTGAACACATTTATTTTTACTCAACATGACCTTGACAAATCTGCCTTAAAAATCCTCAACCTCCTCAGTAAATGATAACATGGGTATCACTCATAGATTCTTTAACTAAAATTATGACTTATGACCAATAAAAGCATCAGTAATTCTCCAGAGCCTTAAAGCAGTATCGGAGCATTTGCGTTTTATGTCATTGTATTTTTCCCGATTCAAGCCTTTGAGAAAGATAAATGTATCATACTCTTTGTAACTCTTTCAGTTCCAGGGAACTGTGTTACACGGATAGAAGAGCCTTTATTAACACAGTGGGATTTGCAGACTCCACACTGCACTATCTCACTAAAGAGAAGGTGATAGCGTAGGTGATATCCATGCAAGATTATTAAAAGCTGCTATAGGCAAGAAGGGGGTAGAAACATTTATGGTCTTGGAGAGCAGTGCTAGGAAGCATAAAATTACTTTGTGATTGCCCCACTGAGACTGGCGAATAAGATTCTATCTGAGGCACTCAGAATCTCTGTGTCCCAGCGCACAATTGTGATGCTCTCAAAAATGACTGAGGATTATCACCGATATCATGGTTTTCAGGTGCATCTTAGGACTGTTCCAAACATTGCATACTGGAATGCAAGCAGATATAAAGAAGATGGGCTATGGCCATTTGTGGTTTTACATAAAATGATGGAATATTTTAACTTGGAAACCTATTTATGTTGTTCTCATCAATTTTTGTAAGGTATTTGAATTAGTGCTTCATGCAGTAATCAGGAAGAAGCTTAAAACTTAGGAGTAGATAGAATTTCAGATTTTAACTGGTATGTATACTCTAACTCCAAGGGTAGATAAAAGAAGAACGAAACAAATAGATAAATGTCATAATATTAATTTGATTATATATGTACTTCATCATTAAAATGTTGCAAGGCATCACAAAAGTGATTTGTAGTATTGGAGCCAGGCACTTCTGAAAACTTTTCAATTATATTGTATTGTTGACGGACACAGGCAGAGATTTCATGTATTGCACTCACTATTTGAACAATGTATGAACAAGTGGTGGTGACTCCAAAAATAGCACTATGTTTTTACAAAACTCAAGGAAACACCAAATAGATTTAGTGGAAGATACAAGGGGAAGCTATCTCAATTCTTGATTCATATCAGCATCACAAACATGCCAAATTTGCCCTGTAACAGTCGGCTGCACTGAGATGAAGTGAAAGGCTCTTTCATGTTCGTGGTCATTCTTCAGTGATAACAAAGTTATGGAAGGTTAAGTTGCAATATATAAATTATGTTCAAACCATTATCCTTCATGGTTTGATCTTCTAGGGAAAGAAAGAAAAGTAAGAGGGGTCCTTGTTAGACCAACCAATCACTGGAATATATAAAGCATGAATCAATGTCATGATTCTTTGCCAAACCACTTTACACAAGGATCTAAATGAAGCAGCTGGTTTTGAGTAAATCTAGCATGCAGCACTGGACATGGGATGTCTGAAGTATCAAGATAGATAGCACATTGCAAGCTCTGTGTAAGTCCTTCTATTTTGCAGAACAGAGGTCTATCATGTAAAAATCATACAATTTAAAAGAGAAATATTCAAACACAATAACAACTAATGAAAATGGTTGAAGCAAGTGGTTGGATGGCACCTCTGAGAACAAAAAGAGGAACATCTTCAAACTAATAATGCAAAGCATACATATAACTAAAACCTACAAACCCAGGCTAAGCAAAAGGATCCTGAATTAATTAATAAAAGAGAAATAAAGAGGAAAAAAATCAATGTCTATAAAACCTGGAGGAAAGAAGAGAAAGAAATTCACGGGGATGAATACAGGAATGCAGAAGCAAATTAAAAGGGTGATCGGCAGGAAGACTCTGTCAAAAAGAAACATAGCAGCAGAAGCTAAATACAAATTGAGTCCAATAGTTTAAGTATTCCAGAGGCCTGGACCAATGATCTGGGGATACAAGTTCAAATCCTGCCATGACAGTTGAGGAATTGAAATTCAGTTAATTAATTAAACAAATCTGGAATAAAAAGCTTGCATCAGTAATGGTGACCATGAAACTACCAGATTTCCATACAAACCCATCTGTTTCCCTAGTGCCCTTTAGGGAAGGAAAACCAACATCCTTACATCTGGGCTATATGTGACTCCAGGCCCACAGCCATCTGGTTGACTCTTTACTGCCTAGCAAACCACTTAGTAGTATCAAAACAGCTGCAAAAAGTATAAGGATAAAACTGGATGGACACCTGACATCAACCTGGCATCAGAAAAAGCACATCTAGCCCAGTCAATCCTGCAAAGCCTTCCTCTTCAACTTCTGGGACGTATGTCAAAAATTGGGAGAGCTGTCCCACAGACTAGACATGCAACATGCAGTCTTACTCACAGAATCGTATCTTTCAGCCATCATCCTATATTTCTCCATTACCATCTTAGACACCAGTTGACCAGACCCATCAGAGGTGGTATAATGACATGCAGGAGTTGCAGTGGGAGCCCTCAACATTGACTCCAGACCAACGAAATCTCATGATATCAGGTCAAACGTAGATAAGCAAACCTCCTGCTGACTATCACCTATCATCCCCCCTCAGCTGATGAATCAGTAATCCTTCATGTTGAATATTTAAGAAGGGAGGCAGAGAGAAAACAGGGAATTATAGACCAGTCAGCCTGACGTCGGTAGTGGAAAAAATTCTAGAGTCCATTATAAAAGATTTAGTAGTAGAGCACTTGGAAAACAGTGGCAGAATCGGACAGAGTCAGCATGGATTTATGAAAGGGAAATCATGCTTGACAAATCTACTGGAATTTTTCGAGGATGTAGCTAGCAGAGCTGATGAGGGGGAGCCAGTGGAAGTGGTTTATTTGGGCTTTCAGAAAGCTTTCGATAAAGTCCCACATAAGAGATTGGCGTGCAAAATTAAAGCGCATGGGATTGGGGGTAGTGCATTGAGATAGATAGAAAATTGGTTGGCAGACAGGAAACGAAGAGTTGGCATAAATGGGTATTTTTCCGAATGGCAGACAGTGACTAGTGGGGTACCGCAGGGATTGGTGCTGGGACCCCAGTTATTCACAATATATATTAATGATTTAGATGAGGGAATTAAATGTAATATCTCCAAATTTGCAGATGGCACAAAGCTGGATGGGAGGGTGAGCTGTGAGGAGAATGCAGAGATGCTTCAGTGTGATTTGGACAAGCTGAGTTAGTGGGCAAATGCATGGCAGATGCAGTATAATGTGGATAAATGTGAGGTTATCCATTTTGGTAGCAAAAACAGGAAGGCAGATTATTAACTGAATGGCTATAAATTGAGAGAGGGGAATTTGCAACGAGACCTGGGTGTCCTTGTACATCAGCCGCTGAAGGTAAGCATGCAGGTGCAGCAGGCAGTAAAGAAGGCAAATGGTATGTTGGCCTTCATAGCCAGAGGATTTGAATACAGGAGCAGGGATGTCTTGCTGCAATTGTACAGGGCCTTGGTGAGACCACACCAGGAATAGTGTGTGCAGTTTTGGTCTCCTTATCTGAGGAAGGATGTACTTGCTATAGAGGGAGTGCAGTGAACGTTTACCCGACTGATTTCTGGGATGGTGGTACTGATATATGAGGAGAGATTGAGTTGATTAGGATTATATTCACTGGAGTTCAGAAGAATGAGAAACCTATAAAATTCTAACAGGACTAGACAGGGTAGATGCAGGAAGGATGTTCCTGATGGCAGGGGAGTCCAGAACCAGGGGTTACAGTCTGAGGATATAGGGTAGACCATTCAGGACTGAGATAAGGAGAAATTTCTTCACCCAGAGAGTGGTGAGCCTGTGGAATTCTCTACCACAGAAAGTAGTTGAGACCAAAACATTGTATGTTTTCAAGAAAGAGTTAGATATAGCTCTTGGGGCGAAAGGGATCAAAGGGTATGATGAGAAAGTGGGACCAGGCTATTGAGTTGGATGATCAGCCATGATCATAATGAATGGCGGAGCAGGCTCGAAGGGCCGAATAGCCTACTCCTGCTTCTAATTCCTATGTTTCTATGTAATATCATTTGGAAAAAAGACTGAAGGTAGCAAAGGCAAAGAATGATCTCTGGGGGGGAATTTGAATGTCCATCACCAAAAATGGCTCATACGAATTAAGAGCAGGAGCAGGCCACTGGGCCCCTCGAGCCTGCTCCACCATTCATTAAAATCATGTCTGATCTGAATGGAACCTCAACCCCACACTCCTGCCTACTCCTGATAACCTTTCACCCCCTTGTTAATCAAGAATCTATCTAGCTTTGCCTTCAAAATATTCAAAGACTCTGCTTCCACTGCCTTCTGAGGAAGAGAGTTCCAAAGACTCACAATCCTCTGAGAGAAAAAAGTTCTCCTCATTTTTTAAATGAACGACCCTTATTTTTAAATAGTGATCCTTAGTTCTAGATTCTCCCAAAGAGGAAACATCCTCTCTACATCTACCCTGTCAAGACCGCTCAAGGTCTTAAAGGTTTAAATTAAGTCACCTCTTACTCTTCTAAATTCCAGTGGATACAAGCCTAACCTGTCCAGCCATTCCTCATAAGACAATCCGCCCATTCCTGGTATTAGTCTAGTAAACCTTCCCTGCACTGCTTCTAATGCACTTACATCTTTCTTTAAATAAGGAGACCAGGGCTGTACACAATACTCCAGAGGTGGTCTCATCAATGCCATATATAACTGAAGCATAACCTCCCTATTTTTTTAATCATTTCCCCTCAAAATAACATAACATTCTATTAGCTTTCCGAATTACCTGCTGTACCTGCATACTAATCTTTTGTGATTCATGCACTAGAACATCCAGATCCCTCTGAATTTCTGAGCTCTGCAATCTCTCACCATTTAGATAATAAGCTTCTTTTTTATTGCTCCTGCCAAAATGAATGATTTCACATCTGTCCACATTATACTGCATTTACCTGGTCTTTGCCCACTCAGTTAACCTATCTATGTCACTTTGTCCTTACATGATCTTCACAATTTACTTTCCTACCTATCTTTGTGTCGTCAGCAAATTTAGCAACTATTCCTTCGGTCCCTTCATAAAATCATTTATATAAATTCTAAAAGTTGAGGCCCCAGCACTGATCCCTGTGATAGACCACATACTGCCAATCAGAAAAAGACCCATTTATGCCAGTTGTCTGCTTCCTGTTAGCTAGCCAACCTTCTAACTGTGCCAATATGTTACCACCTATACTATGACTTTTATTTTCTGCAATAACTTTTGATGTGGCACTTTATCAAAGGTTATTGATGTGGCACTTTATCAAAGGTTATTGCAGAAAATATATAGGGGTAACATATTGGCATGGTTCAGCAGCATCACCACTGGCTGAGGCTTGAAGGAAATATATGCAAGACTGGGCTTAGGTCGTGAGAGAACCAATACAACTACTACTTGACCTTGGTCCAACCAATCTACCTGTCACAGATGCATTATTCCATGGTACTTATAGGAATAACCACCGCAGGTGGTCACAAATAACAGGATGAGGAAGCTCTATGAACATTCCCATTCCAATGATGACAGAGCCTAGCAAACCAATGAAAAAGGCAAGGCTGAAACGGTTGCAAACACCTTCAGCCCGAAGTGTCAAGTGAATGATCCATCTCGGCCTCCACCTGAGAACCCCACCATCAGAGATGTCAGCCTTCAGCCAATTCAATTCAATCTGCATGATGTTAAGAAGTGGGGGAGGTGATGAGGGGAAGTCCACATTGATCAGAAACATAATTGTACCAGCCACATAAATACTGAGGTTACAAGAGGTCAGAGGTTACATATTCTGCAGCAAGTGACTATACTCAATCATAAAAACTTTCCATCATCTATAAAACACAAATCAGGAGTGTGATGAAATGCTCTTCACATGCATAGGTGAGTGCATCCCTAACAAAGCTCAAGGAGTTCAACATCATTGAAACAAAAAATAACTTGTTTGTTTGGAAGCCCCATTCACCACCTCAGAGCTTCACTTCCTCCAATACTGGCACACCCTGTCTGCAGGTCCTACCATTTACAAGCTGCAAATTGCTGAAATTTCTTTGACAGCATCTCCCAAACCCGTGACCTCTACCACCTAGAAGGACAGAGGCATGAGGTGCATTGGAACACCAGCACCTCCAAGTTTCCCTCTAAGTCACACATTGTCCTGAATTGGAAATATATTGCTGTGCTTTCATTGTTGCTCGGTCAAAATCCTGGAAATGCCTATCTAACAGCACTGTGGGAGGAGCTTCAACATATGGACAGCAGTGGTTCAAGAAGGTGACTTACCACCACCTTCTCAAGGGAAATTAGGGTTGGGCAATAAAAGCTGGCCTTGATAGTGATACCCACATTCCGCGAATAAATAAAAAAGTAAAGCAGTATTTTTTTTTTGCAGTACTACAGCAGGAAGAGGACAATCTGAGAAGAGTAGTTATTGATTTTATATCTTTGCCATTTCCCTTGGAGAATAATAAGAAGTGAAGGATTCACAGGCTGATTAACAGTCTGACAGGCTGTGATGTGAATACTCCATCCATGTCCATAACCCTCTTTATACCAAATGAAAACACGGTTAGTCACATTTGAAGGGCGGGATGTATTGGCTCCTACAAATATATGATGGAAGAGGCTAATTAGACCAACCTGAAGTGAATAGCTTCTTATATGTCAATTCGGAATCCAGAGCTGGACTATTTGAAGTGGGTTCTAACCCGGTAGATTCTTGCCCAGTGGCAGAAATGCTATCACTGAGCAAAAGGGTAGCTCCATTGAAAAGAGGTGAAAACCCTAAAAGAGGTAAATAGCCTTGAAAGTGAAGATGAATATAAAATCGTAAATTTTGAATGATTATTTTCTCTAAGTATTTACAAGGGAAGAACTAAGCAGTGTACCCTCCCTAAACACCAATAACTGAGTAAAATCAATGACTTCAATATAAATGAAATGGTGGCCTGGACAGGCTAAAAGTGTTTCCAAATAAATAAATCCCAGAGATAGATGGTATTTATCTCAAGAGTGCTGAAAGAGATTGAGGAGAGATTTGTGAAGCATTGACTACCATGATGAGGGAATTACTGGGCAATGTGGGTAGTTAGCGCTTGATTGGAACAGGCAAACTTTAAAAGAGAGACAAAACAGATCCGAAGGAACTACAGACCAAATAATCTCACTTTACTGCTGTGTAAAGTAATGGAATTAATTATCAGGTGTACATGTGAGGATTATCAGTGTTATAGGAATTTGGTAAACAGACTACATGGACTCAAAACGGGGAGATGGTGGTGCATTACTGGACTAGCAATCCAGAGGCCCAGGCTAATTCTCTGGGTACATGGGTTCAAGAGTGGAGACAGCCGGACCTGTGAGGGACACCTCTACACAGGCAGCGGGCTGAGTTTGAGAAAAGAAATCCAGGAGTGACATCACAGGAAAACAGTAAGTTCATTGGCTGGTGAGAGGCTGCTGTTAGGGAGTGTGTTTAAGTTGCTTAAAACCAGAAAACCGTATCATTTATAAAGAACACAAGCAATTGGGAAGTAAAGTAAAATCAAGTCAAAGTGAAATAAAGTAATAAAGTAAAGCAAAGTAAGATAAAGTTAGCAAGAGTGTAGTAAAGTTAAGTTACTAGTAATTTATTCTACTCATTCTACTTACCCTAAGTGTAATAAATAGTTTTTAGAGTTACGGGATGGCAGATCAGCTTGGCCAAGTGGAGTGTACATCCTGTGGTATGTATGAAGTTGTGGACACACCATATGCTCCTGACAAACACATCTGTAGGAAGTGTCACTAGCTGCACAAGCTTGAGCTCTGGGTTTTGGAACTTGAGCGGTGGCTGGGGTCACTGCTGTGCATCCATGAGGCAGGGGACTACATGGATAGCACATTTAGGGAGGTTGTCACACCACAGGTCAAAAGTGTACAGCTAGAGAGGGAATGGGTGACCACCAGGGAGTCTAAGAGAACCAGCCAGGTACTGCAGGAGTTCCCTGAGTCTATCCTGCTTGTTAAACTGGTTTTCCATTTTGTACACTGATGAGGGTGATGGTTCCTCAGCGGGATGCAGCCAAAGCCAAAAGTGTGGCACCATGGGTGCCTCAGCTGTACGGTTGGAGGGGGGGGTTGTGGAGGAAGAACAATGGAAGGTCAATAGCGATAGGGGATCCCAAAGTCAGGGGATCAGGCAGGCACTTCTGCAGCAGTGAATGTAAATGTAACCCCACTATTTACGAACGTAACCCCACTATTTGCAAATGTAACCCCACTACTTAAAAAAGGAGGGACAGAAAAAACAGAATTAAAAAACCAGCTAGCCTAACATCAGTGGTACGGAAAGTGTTAGAGTTTATTATAAAAGACGTTTTAACAGAACACTTGGAAGCATTAATGGGATTAGACAAAGTCAGTATGGGTTTATGAAAAGGAAATCATGCTTAACTAATCTACTGGAGGTTTTTGAGGATGTAACTAGTAGAATAGATAAGGGAGAACCAGTGGATGTGGTGTATTTGGATTTCAAGGAGGCTTTTGACACGGTCCCACATAAGAGGCCAGTGGACAAAATTAAAGTACATGGAATTTGGGGCAATATACTGGCATGGATTGAAAATTGGTTGACAGACCAGAAACAAAGGCCAGGATTTTCCCCTTGGCGATTTGGGGGTGGGGTCAGCTCGCCGAGGGGAAAATGACGTGGGATGACATCGGGAGGAATCTCCGACGTCATCCCGGTCCCTTTAAATTTCTAGGAAGGCGGGCGGACAGCGAAATCAGCTGTCCGCCTGCCGATCTGTCAATGGCTAGTTAAGATAATTAAAGACCTGCCTGTCCAAGCTTAAGGCTGGCGGGCAGGCCAGGAGCCCCAGCAGGCTCCAGATTATTCATGAAACTTCATCCACTGGCGGGATGAAGTTTCATGTCCGTTTTTTAAAAATTTAATAAATTTTAAGTGTTTATTATTAACATGTCCCAACTCGTGTGACATTGTCACATGAGGGGAACATGTTAATAATGTTAGGGGGAAGAAAGTAAGTAAGAATTTATGGTAAGGGAGAATTTATTGAAAAGGAATGAATTATTTAAAATTTCCAGGCAACCAGGGCTACCACATACATTTGCAGTTAAAGATAACCAGATGAACCTTGCACAGCCTTCGGGCCTGCAAACAACAGAAAGGCCTTGGGAGCCGGACTGCAGTCAGAGCATTGGCAATAACAACTAAGATTAAGACTGCTCTTCAACAGATAGGGGAAGAACAGATGGTCCCAGCTTAGATAGGAGAGAAGGTCTCTGCCTGGATGAAAAAATAGGGAGATACGATGCATGTACATGTTACCAGAGATGTCTGTTTAATGTAAACGTATATGTTGACAAGATCAGAATCTGGAAACTGTTTTTGTTCGTGACCAATAACGTAAAAATATGTTGAACACTTGTAATTTATCAGAGTGCTATATCAAGTTGCATTGAGATGGCTCTCCCCTTGCAATTGCTCGAATAAACGATCGTGACCTGTACCTGAGACTCCAGTAGTCTGTTTGTCAAAGTGACCACAACAATAATTTTAATATTTTTCTATTTTTAGAGTTTACTTACCTCTCACGAATCTCCCTGAGACAGGACTTTGCCTCAGAGAGCAGTGCGCTCTTTTACGTGCATGCGCGAAAGAATGCACTTTGACAGTTGGGGATTCCCTCCCCCCCGGAACAGGAAGCGCATAGGAACTTCCTGTCAGGCAGGCCACTGGGTGGGACTTAATTGGCCCGCCCACTCAAAATGGCAGTGGGCCCCGGTTCGGTGGTGGGAGTCGGCTGTCCGCCCGCTGCTGAGCTAGTGGCGCCCGCGCGCCATCCGAGGGCAAACTTCTGCCAAGAGAGTGGGAATAAATGGGTCTTTTGCCGGGTGGCAGGCAGTGACTAGTGGTGTATGTCAGGGATCAGTGCTTGGACCCCAGCGATTCATGATATGTATAAATGACTTGGATGAGGGAACCAAATATAATATTTCCAAGTTTGCGGACGACACAAAACTGGGCGGGGTTGTGAGTTGTGAGGAGGAGATAAGGAGGCTTCAGGGTGATTTAGACTAGTTGTGTGTGTAGGGAAACACATGATAGATGCACTATAATGTGGATAAATTGAAGTTATACACTTCGGTGTGAAAAGCAGAAAGGCAGAGTATTATTTAAATGGTGACACATTGGGAAATGTAGATGTACAAAGGGATCTGGGTACACCAGTCAATGAAAGTAAATAGGCAGGTGCAGCAAGCAATTAGGAAGGAAAATGGTATGTTGACCTTCATTGCAAGAGGGTTTGAGTTCAGAAATAGGGATGTCTTACTGCAGCTATACAGGGCCTTAGTGAGACCCACCTGGAGTATTGTGTGCAGTTTTGGTATCCCTACCTAAGAAAGGATATACTTGCCATAGAGGGAGCACAATGAAGGTTCACTCGATTGATACCAGAGATGGTAGGAGGTTGTATGAGGAGAGATTGGTTCTACTGGGCCTGTATTCACTAGAGTTTAGAAGAATGAGAGGGGATCTGATAGAAACATGTAAAATTCTAACAGGGCTAGACAGACTGGGTACAGGGAGGATGTTTCCCCTGGTTGGGGAGTCTAGAACCAGGGGCCACAGTCTCAAGGTATGAGGAAGACCATTTAGGACTGAGATGAGGAAAGGTTTCTTCACTCAGAGGGTGGTCAACCTGTGGAATTCTCTACCACAGAAGGCTGTGGAGGCCACGTTGCTGAGTATATTCAAGAAAGAAATTGATACATTTTTGGATATTAGGGGCATCAAGGGGTATGGAGAGAAAGCAGCAATATGGCGTTGAGATAGAGGATCAGCCATGATCGTATTGAATGGCAGAGCAAGCTCGAAGGGCTGAATGGCCTACTCCTGCTCCTAGTTTCTATGTTTAAACGTGACTCCAGGATGGTGCGTTGCCTCCCTGGTGCCAGGGTCAAGGATGTCATGGAGTGGCTGCAGGACATCCTTCGGGGGGAGTGGGTCAGCCAGGAGTTGTGGTCCACATTGGTACCAATGACAAAGGTAGGAAGAGGGATGAGATCCTGGAAGCAGATTTCAGGGAGTTAGGAAGGAAATTAAAAAGCAGGACTTCAAAAGTAGTAATCTAAGGATTCGAACTCAAGTTCTGTCGAAGGGTCATGAGGACTCGAAACGTCAACTCTTTTCTTCTCCGCCGATGCTGCCAGACCTGCTGAGTTTTTCCAGGTAATTCTGTTTTTGTTTTGGATTTCCAGTATCCGCAGTTTTTTTGTTTTTATGGGTAACTTCAATTCACATATAGACTGGGTAAACCAATGGAGCACTAATGCTGTGGAAGACAAGTTTCTGGAGCATGTTAGGCATGGTTTTCTAGGGCAGTATGTTGAGGAGCCGATGAGAGGACAGGCTATTTTAGATCTAATATTACGTAATGAAAACGGGCTAATTAATAATCTTGTTGTAAAAAAGCCTTTAGGGATGAGTGACCACAATGATAGAATTTTACATTATGTTTGAAAGTGAGGTAGTTCACTCTGAAGCAAGGGTGTTAAAGTTGAATAAAGGAAATTATGAAGATATGAGGGACCAACTGGCTGAGGCGGATTGGGAAAATACATTACAAGGTATGACTGTACATAGGCAATGGATAGTCTTCAAAGAACTATTACATAGCCTACAGCACCTATACATTGCTTCAAGGTGCAAAAAACCCCAAGAATTCAGTCAACCGTGGCTGACAAAGCAAGTTAAGGATTGTATAAGGCTAAAACAAAAGGTTTAAAAAGCTGCCAGAAATAGTAGTCAACCTGAGGACTGGGAGGTTTTTAGAATATGGCAAAGGAACACCAGGAAACTAATAAAGAAAGAGAGAATAGAATATGAATGCAATCTAGTAAAAAAAACAAAAACAGACTGTCAAAGCTTCTATAGGTATGTAAAAATGAAGTGTTTGGCTAAATCAAATGTGGATCCAATATAGGCAGAGTCAGAAGAATTCATAATGGGGAATAGAGAAATGGCAGAGGAGCTAATTTTTTTTCACTTGTTCACAGGATTTGCCCTTTTTCAAAGGGCATTTTAAGAGTCAACAACTTTATTGTGGATCTGGAGTCACATGTAAGCCAGCAGGTTTCCTTCCCTACAGGGCATTAGTGAACTAGATGGGTTTTTAACAACAAAAATCTGCAATGGTTTCAATTAGAATTTTAACTCCAATTTTTTCTTGAATTTGAACTCCAATTCACAGAGTGTTATCCTGGGTCTCTGGGTTACCAGTCTAGTGACAATACCGCTATGCCATTGCCTCCCCCAATTACTTTGCATCTGTTTTCACTGAGGAAGATACAGGAAATTGCCCAGGTTTAGAGATCCAACGACTACGGAGAATGAGGAGTTGAAGGAAATTAGTATAAGTAAGAAGGTTGTATTGGAGAAATTAATGGGACTGGAAGCTGATAGATCCCCAGGACCTGACATTCTGCATCCCAGAGTGTTGAAAGAGGTTGTTATGGAGATAGTGGATGCACTGGTGATCATTTTCCAAAATTCTATAGATTCTGGAATATTTCCTGAAAATTGGAAAGTAACAAATGTCACCCCACTATTTAAGAAGGGAGGGAGAGAGAAAACAGGGAACTACAGATCTGATTGGGCATAGTCAGCATGGATTTACAAATGGAAAATCATGTCTGATGAACTTGTTGGAGTTTTTTGAGGATGTTACTAACAAAACCGGTAAAGGAGAGTCAATGGACGTAATATACTCGGGTTTTCAGAAGGCTTTTGATAAAGTCCCCCACAGGAGGTTAATTAGCAAAATGAAAGCACATGGGATTGGAGGCAATATACTGGCATGGATTAAGGTTTGGCTAACAGGAAGAAAACAGAGAGTAGGAATAAACGGATCATTCTTGCATTGGCAGGCTGTGACTAGTGGGGTACTGCAAGGATCAGTACTTGGGCGCCAGCTGTTTACAATATATATCAATGATTTGGATGTGGGGACCAAATGCAATATTTCCAAGTTTGCGGACAGTACAAAGCTGGACAGGATTGGTTTGTGAGGAAGATGTAAAGCAGCTGAAGGAGGATTTGGACAGGCTTAGTGAGTAGGTAAGAATATGGCAGATGGAATATAATGTGGAAAAATGTGAGGTTATTCACTTTGGTAGAAGGAACAGATGTGCAGAGTATTTTGTTAATGGTAAGAGATTAGAAAGTGTAGATGTACAAAGGGGCCTTGGAGTCCTTGTCCATAAGTCACTGAAAGTTAACATACAAGTGCAGCAGACAATTAGGAAAGCTAATAGAATGTTAGCCTTTACTGCAAGAGGATTTGAGTACAGGAGTAGTGAAGTCTTGCTCCAATTATACAGAAGCTTGGTTAGACTGCACCTGGAGTACTGTGTGCAGTTTTGGTCCCCTTACCTCAGAAAGGATATTATTGCCATAAAGGTGCAATGAAGGTTCACCAGACTTGTTCAGGGGATGGCGGGACTGTCTTATGAAGAGAGATTGGGGAAACTGGGCCTATATTCTCTACAGTTTTGGAGAATGAGAGGTGATCTCATTGAAACCTACAAAATAATTAAAGGAATAGACAAGGTAGATGTAGGTAAGATGTTTCCCCTGTTGGGGAGTCTAGAACCAGGGGACTCAATTTCAAAATAAGGGGGAAGTCACTTAGGAGAAATTTCTTTACTGAGAGGGTTGTGGATCTTTGGAATTCTCTACCCTAGAGGGCAATGGAAGCTCAGTCACTGAGTGTTTAAGGTAGAGATTGATTGATTTCTGATTAACAATAATGTAAAGGGTTAAGGGGATAGTGTGGGTAAAAGGCGTTGAAATGTTCAATCAGCCATAATTGTATTGAATGAGATGAATGGCCTTCTTCTATTCCTATGAATCCTATCATGGCAACTGGTGGAATTTAAATTCAACCTAGAATTGAAAACTAGTCTTTGTAATGGTGACCATAAAACTAGCATCAATTGCTGTAAAAACCCATCTGGTTCCCTAATACTCTTTCCTTTAGGGAAGTAAATCGGCCATCTTTACTCAGTCTGGTCTACATGTGACTCCAGATCCACAGCAACATGGGTGATTCTTAACTTCCCTCTGAAATGGCCTAGTAAGCCATGCATCTGCTGCCCTTATCCTTCTAGGTGGTAGAGGTCACAGGTTTAGAAGGTGCTGTCAGTGCATCTTGTAGATGATACACGTTGCTGCCACTGTGTATTGGTGGTGGAAGGAGTGGGTGTGTAAGATTGTGAAGTGGGTGGCTATCAAGCAAGCTGCTTTGCCTGGATGGTGTCAAGCTTCTTGAGTTTTGTTGGAAATGCCCTCATCCAGGAAAGGTGTGGTGTACTTGCAATTCCCAAAAATACCTGACAATGATCCATACAAACCACTATTAGTTAAACAAAAGTAGAATTATTCAGTAAAGAAGGGGTAAAATGTATGCTAAAGTGCGGAAAATTATGAATAATTATAATAGCAACTGAGATGGGAAAAAATTCTGAATGGGTTGCCCAGGGCTATGTGTAGGCAGTACTGTTGCTTCTACACTAATGATTTGGGTTCCAAAAATTAATACAAGATGGTAACTGCAATTAGTACAAATCTGTAGAAGAAGCCAAACTAGTTGGGCCAATAGAGTTTGAGGAGGCAGCTCAGAAATGGCAAATTAGTTGGATAAAATGTATAAGTATGTTGAACAATGACAGACAAAATTTAGAACAAACAAGCATAGGAAGAAAACAAAAAGCACACATAAATTCAAACTAACTGAAGGAAAGTATGGAAATTCCATGGCTTGGTACCTACTGCTATTGTTTACAGAAAAGCAAGCAGACGTTGATGAACTCCAAAGCTTCAACTAGTGGAAGCACTGTTTACCATGGTATAACATCCATACTTTGGAGGATGCTAGCATTGCACTCACACATTTTATGGCATTTTCAGGTGTTTGCTATATCACTCATAAGGAGTCCCTACTTCCTAATGTCTATCCACCAAGAGCTCAAAGCCATGCTCATTATTTGTTAATCCAACTTGTAACCATTCTATTTACCTAGATTTGTTTGCTATCTTTTTTCTTTCTTTCAAATTTTCATAAATCTATCATATAGCATCAATAAAGAACATAAAAATATACACAAATTTATTGTTTCAAAATAAGCAAGCTAAAGATCCCCAATGGCTTAGATAACAAGAATATTTGTCTAATTGTCTCAACAAATAGCTTGCTTATTTTGAAACAATAAATTTGTGTATATTGTTATGTTCTTTATTGATGCTATATGATAGATTTATGAAAATTTGAAAGAAAGAAAAAAGACAGCAAACAAATCTAGGTAAATAGAATGGTTACAAGTTGGATTAACAAATAAAGAGCATGGCTTTGAGCTCTTGGTGGATAGACATTAGGAAGTAGGGACTCCTTATGAGTGATATAGCAAACACCTGAAAACACCTGAAAGAAGAATGAAAGGCTTGAAAGTGAATGAAAGCGTGTCTGAAGGACTTCTGTGGGTATCTCCCCTCAGATGGCAAAGTTGGTGTATAACTTTGTTGTACAAACCAGAAAGTGACAGGTTAGATTCTCTGGGCTGGATTTTCAATCCTGACACCCAGATGAATTCTAGGTCCTAATCCCACCACCGAGCTGTGCCGCCCTTGTGACACGATATTTAATGTAAATGGCCTAATTGGCTAGAAGATGAACTCAGCATCCAATTAGCTGCACTGAGTGTCTCCAGCAGGTGACAGCTGTCTGTCTGACACTAACGGCAAACGTATGTGGCAGCCATGATGGCGGCTGCCACTGCCTTGCCAAATATAACAGACAACTCCTGGGAAGGCCATGGAGGTGGAACGAGAGGGAAAGCAGCCTTTCACAAGAGGGTGAGGACCATCGCTCATGCTGGTCATAGTTGGCCCCACAGGTTTATTTTCAAAGAAATTTATTTGGGCCCCATGACAAACCTGACCACTAGGTGCTGATGTGCACAAGACTGTCAGAGCTCTCTGGGAAAAAAAACCTGAAAACAGCATTCAGGAACAGACAGTCCCTTTAACAAAGAGATAAAAACAAAAAAACAGCAGATGCTGGAAATCCAAAACAAAAACAGAATTACCTGGAAAAACTCAGCAGGTCTGGCAGCATCGGCGGAGAAGAAAAGAGTTGACGTTTCGAGTCCTCATGACCCTTCGACAGCGGGGTCATGAGGACTCGAAATGTCAACTCTTTTCTTCTCCGCCGATGCTGCCAGACCTGCTGAGTTTTTCCAGGTAATTCTGTTTTTGTTTTAGTCCCTTTAACAAGCTCTGTAAGTTAATTGGCAGAAAGCACATTCCCCACTTCATTCTTCCCACCGGCCCTTTCAAAATCTGAAACATTCTCGGAGGTATTGGGATCCCGAAACGGCCTCCAGGATCACGATCTGCAAAGCCCACCTGCATCAGGCCCTGACCCCTTTGAAAATCCTGGCCCTAGTCTGTACTGATGTTGTTGATGTCAGCCAGGCTCAAATTGAGATACGACAATTGGTGCAACGGTTTATAGCCTATTATCCGGTGAACTTTATTGGTATATATGCATATGTGAATATCAGGTAAGGACCGAACTGAAGTCAATTGTAATGTTCTCTACACTCAGCCTGATAACACTAATTGTTTTGGTTTGTTTATCAACACGCTGCATTTAAAATCCTCATCTTTGTCTACAAATTCATCCATAGGTCAAAACTATCTCTGCAACTCTGGTCTGTCCATCCCCCCTAGACTCTTCATTCCATTATTGGTGCTAAGCTTTCATACACTTCAACCTCATTCTCCATCTTTTCACTTGTTTTGCTTTAACTTTAAAAAAAACTTTGTAAACTTCACTTGGTTAACCAAGCTTTCAATCACCTCTCCAAACTTCTACTATGGCTCAATGTCAAATTCTTTATTCCTTATATAGATATTTTGTCTCTTTCTTTAGCTAAAGCATCTTAGGACATTTCTGACAGTAAATACATTATATAAATGAAAGCTCTTGTCATTTGAGATCTAAAATGAAGGACAGTTATTTGGGTCAGCTGCTGTCCCCTTGGAGGTCAAATGGAGAAATATCATATTCAACAACAACACTCAAACATACGTAGGTTTCCCATGAGCAAATA
Organism: Carcharodon carcharias; assembly: GCF_017639515.1. Lineage (NCBI taxonomy): Eukaryota > Metazoa > Chordata > Chondrichthyes > Lamniformes > Lamnidae > Carcharodon > Carcharodon carcharias. The sequence goes on along the minus strand of NC_054467.1, from coordinate 240,624,272 downwards.
TTCTACATCTTTTGACAATTAGTGCACTGAGGCCTTTAGGAATGTCAGATGTTCCCTCAGTTTAATCCTTAATCAGAAATAAAAGCTTCTCCAGTATTACAAAGTCTTTTAACGATGAGTTGGATTTATCAAGGGCTCTTATAAGGCATAAATTCACAGTAGTGAGATCCAGAGGTCAACATAAGAAACAAGAACAGCAGTAGGCCATACAGCCCTTCAGACCTGCTCTGCCATTCAATAAGATCGTGACTGATTTGATCGTGGCCTCAATTCTATTTTTCCACGTGTTCCCCATAACCCTTGACTCCCCTTAGATCAAAACCCTGCCCACCCCAGCTTTGATTATTCAATGACACGGCATGCAAAGCGCCCTGGAGTAGAGAATGCCAAAGATATACAACCCTCTGAGAGAAGAAATTCCTCCTCATCTCTATCTTAAAGCAGCAATCTGTACCCCCAAGTTTTAGACTTCCCCACTATGGAAGATGTCGTCTCAACATTTATTCTGTCAGAATCTTATTTGATTCAATAAGATCACCTCTCAATCTTCTAAACTCCAATGTGTATGGGCCAACCTGCTCACAGTTCCTGATTAAAATACCTTACATCCCAGGAATCAAGTTTGTGAACCTTCTCTGAATTTCCACCAATGCAAGTATACCCTTCCTTAAATAAGGGAGACCAGAACTGTATGCGTTACTCTAGGTGTGGTTTCAACAAAGCCTCATACAGTTGTAGCAAGGCTTTCCCCTACATTATTCTCCACCCCACCTTGTGATAAAGGCCAACATTCCATTTGCCTTCCTAATTACTTGCTGTCGGCACCCAGATCACTCTGAACCACACCATTCTGTAGTCCCTCTCCCTAATATTCCACTTTTCTGTTCTTCCTACAAAGTGGATTACATCACATTAAGCTCCATCTATCAAATCTCTGCCAATTCACTTAACCTATCAAATTCCTTTGCAGACTTGCTTGTATCCTGCTCACAAGCTTGATTTCTTACTTACTTTGCATCATCTGCAAATTTGGATATAACACACTCAGTCCTGGATTTTCGCTCCCAAGGTGGGTGAGCAGAGCCAGCTCGCAGCAATCACCTGGGAAAAAGTGCCCAAATGGCAAGTTCTTCATTCCAGGAGGGTGGATATGAGTGGATTCTGGCCCAACTCCCTGGGATGCAGTTTGAAGCTGGCCACAGTGGCTGTCAAGTATGGGACTTAGACCTGGTTGTTTTGTTAATATTAGGCCCTCTAGCCCTCAATTCCCACACATCCTCCTCACCCCACACCCACTCACCATGCTCTACATGCCAATTCATGCTAACTCATACACCTCACCCACCATCATGGCTCCTTAAAGCCTCTATGCCAAGTTAATGCCAACTCATACCAAAACCCGGCCTCACCCACTCCAATTTCCTTGTATGGCGCCTTTGCCAACTTAGTGTCAACTTAATGCAACTCATGCCTCTGCCCACCATATGTCCCCTTATGGCTCCTATGCCAACTTAGGGCCAACTCATACCAATCCATGGCCCTCTATAGCATTATGCCAAGGTGGCAGACTTAAGGAGCCATGCTGAGATGAAATAAAGTTTTAAATATCTACCAGAGAATTCATTATATACAAAAATACTCCCATTCATGAAAGCTCATTTATGCATTTAAATCCCCCAAATACTTAATCCTTTATAAAAAGAAACATTTGCATTCATAACCATCACTAAATTCATAACCATTACCATCACAGAATCCCCCGCTATCAACATTCTGGGGGTTACCATTCAGTAGAATCTGAACGGAGCCGACCACATAAATACTGTGGCTACAAGAGCAGGTCAGAGGCTGGTAATTCTGTGGATAGTAACTCACTTCTTGACGCCCCAAATCCTGTCCACAATCTACAAAGTTCCAGTCAGGAGTGTGATCGAATATTTTCCACTTCCCTGGATTAATACAGCTCCAACTACACTCAAGAAGCTCAACACAATCTAGGAGTGTGCTTGATTGATTGACAACGACAAGGGCAGCAGATGCATAGGAACACCACCACCTGCAAGACCTGCAAGTTCGCCTTCAAGTTACACACCATCCTGACTTGGAACTATATTGCCGTTCCTTCACTGCTCCTGGGTCAACTCCCTTCCTAACAGCACTGTAAGTGTTCCTACAATGTATGGACTACAGTGGATCACAAAGGCAGCAAACCACCACCTTCTCAAGGGCAATTAGGGGTGGACAATAAATGCTGGCCTAGCCAGCGATGCTGACATCTCATGAACAATTTTTTTAAAAATAGCCCTACATGGAGGACAAGTAATCCTTTAATAGACACTTTCAGCTGTCTATAAAACTGTGAATTTACAGCCCCCCACTGTGATAATGATAGGTTGTGGAAGGCAGTCAAGCAGTAATAATAATGGAACTTAGGGTTATGTCAACAAACAGCTGTTGAAACTGCTAGAATGGATTTTATTACCTCTCAAAGAAATAGCGGGCAGTTTTTTTTCAAATTTCAAAGGGCCGGGATTTAAATAACTTGACAGCTTGACAGTTCTACCTTATCTGCCCTTCAAGAGCATTTAAGTCTATTCTAAAAATTCATAATGCCCTTGTTCCAGCAAAAATAGGTTCTGTTTAAATTCAGCACTGAGTTCAAATGGCCCTGCTGAGTTCAGGTTTCCTGTTTGTGGGAGTCACTTCCTGCCCCTGATACTTCCCTGGTGAAAATAGTTTCCGCTGGATATGGGGGTAGGACTTTTGGATCTGGGATCCTCCTGCCACTTTGGATAGTCATAGACTTACCAGCCACCCCAGCTGACCTGTTAACGGCCTATTAAAGCTATTAAAAAAGTAATTAAAATATTTAGTGGACCTTCCCATCCAACCTTAAGGTTAACGGGCAGGTGAAGAGCGCAGGCGGCCTTCCGAAAAAGCATGAAACCTCATCCATGGGTGGGATGAGCTTTCATGAGGGATTTAAAAAGTTCAGAAAATTTTTAAATAAAAATAATAGACATGTCCCAGTTCATATGACAGTGTCACATGAGGGGACGTCAGGAAAATTTTTTCTTCCCTTTAATAAATTTTTAAAACTTCAGCCGATCTCCCTGAGGCAGCACTTTGCCTCAGGGAGAATTGTGCACTCTTCCGAACGCACGCACAAAAGAGCGCACAGACCTGCTCAGGGAATCCCCATCGCTCACACAGGGAGCACACAGTATTTCTGGGTGGACGTCACACTGGGCCTTAATTGGCCCGCCCACGTAAAATGCTAGCGCGCCCCCGACTGGAGGCGCCAATTGGGAACCCACCCAATTGCGCCCGCTCCCGCACAAACCACCCCCCCAACCTTCCGGCTAACGGGGGGAAAATGCTGCCCAGTGTGTACCTTCTATAAAATGCACCGCAGGAACTCACCAAGGCTCCTTAGACAGCACCTTCCAAAGCCAAGAATTCTACCATCGAGAAGGGCAAGACACATGGGGCAGAATTTTTCATCCCACAAATGGGCGCGCGCCCACCCCGAATGGGAGCGAAATAGTGTGCAATGATGTTGGGCGAGTGTCCCGACATCATCGTGCACTCTCGCGAACTTTCGGTCAGTGGGCCTGCGCGAGAGGTCACAGCATGCTCGTTGACAATTAATAGGCCTATTAAGGCCCTTAAGCAATTAATTCATTTGTATTTTCCATTGCCCGCTCAATCCTTTGGTGAATAGGCCAGGTGGCCTTTGCATTTTACGATACTTCATCCATGGGCTGGATGAGGTTTCCAACGGTTACTAAAAAACAATAAAAAGTTTTTAACATCATTTTTTACATGTCCCTCTTCGTGTGACTGAGTCACAGATGGGGGCATGTGTATATCGTTTGTAAAATGTTTATTTTTGTATTTAAAATTCTTCAGCTTCCTGAGGCAGCTTTCAGTGCGTGCTCCCCCGCACATGCGCAAACTTCAGCGCTCGCGCTCCTCCCACCCCCCACTCCGGCAGCGTTGAGGTTCTTAGCGCGTGTTTAATGCTGGCTGGCCATTAATTGGCCAGCCAGCGTGAAATTGCAGTCAGAGCCCAATCGCAGGAGAAAATCCTGCTCATGGGAACACCACCACCTGGAAGTTCCCCTCCAATCCACTCACCATCCTTACTTGGAAATATATTGCCGTTCCTTCACTGTTGCTGGGTCAAAATCTTGGAACTCCCTCCCTAACAGCACTGTGGGTGTACCTACACCACGTGGACTGCAGTGGTTTAAGAAGGCAGTTCACCACCACCTTCTCAAGGGCAAGTATGGTAGATTAATAAATGCTGGGCTAGCCAGTAATGCCCACATCCCATGAACAAATAAAAAAAAAATAATAAAAAAAATTAAAATGTGGAAAACTGCAGATGCTTGAAATCTGAAATAAAAACATAGAATGCTGAAACAAAAATACTCAACTGGTTAGGCACCATCTGTATAGAAAAAGAATCCGAATTAACATTTCAGATCTGTGACCTTTCATCAGAACTGAGAAAAATTAGAGATGTAACAGAATTTGAGAAAGGGGTGGGTGAGACAAGGACAAAACGTATGTCTGTGGTAGGATGGAGGACAGGAAAGATTAAATGACAGAAAAGTTAGTTCTTCAGGGCCAAAGGGAATGGAGATTGGACAAAAAAAGAAATAAACAAAAGATGAGCCTGGAGCAGGTGCGCTGCTGACTGAAAGAAAAAAAAGTGAAACAATCAAAGAAAAGGAAACAACATGGAGACCAGAGCTTCCAATGTGAAATTGTTGAACCTAATGTTGACTCCAAAAGGCTGGAAAGTGCCTAATTGAGAGATGAGGTGCTGTTCCTGAAGCTTATGTTGAGCCTCACTGGAACAACACAGCAGGCCAAAGACAGAGATGTCAGCATGAAAGCAAGGTAGAGAATTAAAATTACAGGCCGCTGGTCATGCTTGTGGACTAAACGGAGGCCAATCTGTGTTTGGTCTCCCCAATGTAGAAGACACCACATTATGAGCAGTATGTACAGTATACTAGGTTGAAGGACGTACATGTAAATCACTGCTTTACCTGGAAAGAATGTTCTGGGGTCTTGGACAATGAGGAGAGAGGAGATTAAAGGACAAGTATTACATCTCCTGCGTTTGCACAAAAGGGTGCGTGGGAAGGGGACGGGGTATTAGGGGTGACTGAGGAGTGGACCAGCGTATTACAGAGGGAACGGTCCCTTCGGAATGCTGAAAAGGGAAGCTGGCGGAAAGTGATCCATTGAATATGGAGTCTGGTGAGTGGAAGGTGAGCAGAAGGGGAACCTTTCGTGGTTTTGGGAGGGAGGGGGAAAGGGGTGAAGTATGGAAAATGTAGCGGATACAGTCGAGGGCCCTGTCAACCATGGTGGGCGGGGGATTTGGGGGAGGGCGTGTGGAATTCCTCAATTGAGAAAAAAAAGACATCTCAGAAGCACTGTTATGGAAGACTGCATCATCAGATCTGATGTGATGGAGATGGAGGAACTGGGAGAATGGAATAGAGTCCTTATAGAGTGTAGGGTGGGTGTGAGGAAGTGAAGCCTTTTGCTCTCATTGAAGGACTTTAAGTAAGTTAGGTCATTTTGTGTACAAGAATCTGTTATATGTAACTGCCAGAAAAACAAATGTATTATATATTAAGATCTTCATGCTTGCCTCCCAATGAAGAGTGGTACTATTAATGCTGATTACAGAAACTGTTAAAACAACTTGTCGGTATAAATTACTTCTGAAGAAAGGCTGAAGTATTAAGGAAACAATGATGAATTTAGAAAATCATTGAATATTTATCTTAATCTCTATAAAGCACTTACTGTTTCGTGATACTCAGAAAACAATGCTGAGGGAATCAGAACATAAGAAAACAAGATAGAAGGAGCAGGAGAAGACCACACGACCCGTTGAGCCTTCTCCACCATTCAATATTATCACAGTTGATCTTGGGTTTCAACTCCACTTTCCCACCTGCTCCCCATATCTCTCGATTCCTTCAAAGACCAAAAATATGTCTATCTCAGCCTTGAATAATGGAGCATCAGCAAACCTCTGCAGTAGAGAATTCCAAAGATTCACAACCCTTTGACTTTATTTTAAATTCTTTCATGGAGTGTGGGCATCACTGGCAAGCATTTGTCACACATCCCTGATTGCCCTTGAACTGAGTGGTTTGCTAGGCCATTTCAGAGGGCAGTTAAGAGTAAACCACATTTGCTATGGGTCTGGAGTCATATGTAGGCTATGCCAGGTAAGGATGACAGATTCCTTCCCTAAAGGTGATTAGTGAACCAAATGGATTATTACAACAATCAATGACAGTTTCATGATGATTTTTACTGAGACTTTCAATTCCAGATTTATTAATTTAAATTCCACCAACTGCCCCTGGGGGATTTCAGCCCATGTCCCCAGAGCATTAGCCTGGGCCTCTCGATTACTAGTCCAGTGACGTTACCACTACAACACTGTCTTTGCAGGTACAGCAGGTAATTAGGAAAATTAATAGAATGTTATTATTTATTGGGAGGGGAATTGATTACAAAAGTAGGGAGGTTATGCTTCAGTTGAGACCACATCTGGAGTATTGTGTACAGTACTGGTCTCCTTATTTAAAGAAAGATGCAAATGCATTAGATGCAGTTCAGAGAAGGTTTACTAGACTAGTACCAGGAAAAATCAGCTGGCGGAATTGATAATTTATACTGACAAGTTATTTTAACGGTTTCTATAATCAGCATTAATAGTAACACTCTTCAAAAGATAATATCAAGTTGTTTTATGAGGAAAGGCTGGACAGGTTAGGCTTGTATCCACTGGAATTTAGAAGAGTAAGAGGCGACTTAATTTAGACTTTTAAGATCTCAGGTGGTCTTGACAGAGTAGATATAGAGAGGATGTTTCCTCTTGTGGGAGAATCTAGAATTAGGGATCACTGGTTAAAAATAAGGGGTCGCTCATTTATGAAATGAGAATTTTTTTTCTCTTAGAGTGTTGTGTTCTTTGGAACTCTCTTCCTCAAAAGGCAGTGGAAGCAGAGTCTTTGAATATTTTTAAGGCAGAGCTACATAGATTCTTGATTAACAAGGGGTTGAAAGGTTATCGGGAGTAGGCAGGAATGTCTGGTTTTGGTTACATTCAGATCAGTCATGATCTTATTGAATGGCGGAGCAGGCCCGAGGGGCCGAGTGGCCTACACCTGCTCCTAATTCGTATGTCTGCATGTCTCCCCAACATGAAGAAATTACTCTTCATCTCAGCCTTAAATCATCTGTCTCTTAACTTGAAACTATGACCCCCCCCCCACCCCCGTTCTGAATTCCCCAGCCACAAGACACAACAATACGGTAGCTACAGGATCAAGCCCCTTCATAAGCTCAACTGCTTTGATGAGACAGTGGTGTAGTGATAATGTCGCTGGATTAGTAATCCAGAGACCCAGGCTAACGCTCTGGGGACATGGGTTCACATCCCATCATGGCAGCTGGTGGAACTTGAATTCGGTTAATAAATCTGGCATGTAAAAATGACGACCATGGCTTGAATTTTTCGCTCATCAGGCGCACATGATCAGCGGGCCCGGGAGCAGATGGGAAACGGGCCCCTGACCACGATTTCATTAATTAGCCGTTAATTGGCCTGCCAGTGTGAAACATGACCTGAGAAGGGCTCAACACTGCCGGTGGAGTTGGGAAGAGGGCGGGCGCCAACTCCCTCAGATAAGGAATAGTGGTGGTGAGCGCTTCCAATGAGATCCCTGAAGGCAGACAACTGCCTCAGGGAGCTGCTGACAGAATAAAGAAAACAGCAAAAATGGTGCAAAATATGTCCATGCAGCATAATCAAGCACCTGAAGGTATACCTCATAAAAAATGCCCCCTGGATATCTCTTTTTATTTTATTTTATCCTGCCATGGATCGAGTTTTAAGCAAAAATATAAAGGCCGCCTGACCGATCGGCCCATCCACCAACCGTAAAAGTGGATGGGCCACGAAAAAGCGCTTTCAATTGCCTCAATGGGTTTAATTGCCCACTTAATTGTTGGTGGGTGCGCTTCCGACTGCCGTGCGTGCCCACCGAGCGAGATATCGCGCGAGTGCGCTATAATGTTGGGACGCTTGTCTGACGTCATTCATGCTATTTCGCAGCCGGGCAAGTCAGGCACATGCCCACCCGCGGGATGTAAAATTCTGGTCCATGAAACTGTCATCAATTGTCGTAAAAACCCACCTGGTTCACTAATGAGCTTTAGGGAAGGAAATCTGCCGTCCTTACCTTGTCTGGCCTACATGTGACTCCACACCCACATCAATGTGGTTGACTCTTAACTGCCCACTGAAATGATCTAGCAAAGTCACTTCAAGGGCAATTAAGGATGGGTGACAAATGCTGGCCTTGCCAGTGATGCCCACGTCCTAAGTAAGAATAAAGAAACTCCAGAGACTGTAGACCCAATTTACTCAGCCTCTCATCATAGGACAACCCTCTTATCCCAGAATCCAATCTAGTGAATCTTCCCCATACTGCCTGCAATATAAATATATCCTTCCTTAAATATGGAGACCAAAATTGCACACAATATTCTTGTAAATTAAGTCTTGTACAAATGTAGCAAGACCTCTTTATTCTTATACTCCAATTTCCTTGCAATAAAGTCCAACATGCCATATGCTTGCCTAATTGCTTGATGTACCTGCATGCTAACTTTTTGTGTTCCCTGTACTAGTAAACCCAAGTCTTTCTGGAAACCCATAATTACAAGTTTCACGCCTTTTAAAAATATTCTGTATTTCGATTCTTACAACCAAAATGAATAACCTCACATTTTCCCACACAATACTTCATTCGCCACCTTGTTGCCCACTCACTTAACCTGTCTATATCTCTTTCCAACCTCTTTGTGTCCTTCTTACAACTTACATTCCCAGCTAGTTTTGTATCATTTGCAATCTTAAAAACATTATTCTCTGTCTCTTCATTTAAGTCATTACTATAGATTGTAAATAGCTGAAACCCCAACACTGACCCTTGTGGCACTCAACTAGCCACAGCCTGCCAACTTGAAAATGCCTTATTTATCCCTACTGTCTGCCTCCTGTCCATTAATTAGTCCTCCATCCACTTTCACCCGAACCCTCACCCCCTCCCTTAGTTTAAGGCTACTTTTTTTGTAGTATTAGGGTGTTGAGGGTTGAAAGGGTTAATATGCGGGACTGAAGAAACAGTGCCGCCACATGATGATGTAAGAGAGAGAGACCCATGACTGGCAGTCGAGAAGGAGGAAGCTCATGGCTTAGACCGACTAACACTTGTAATGTTATGTATCTGTATATTGTTATTTTCATCCAGTAAACCAGATATTGTTCAGACATATCTGTCGCTACAATTGTCCCTTAGCCAGTCACAAGCAACATATAACATGGTGGCTGCCACAAAAGACCCCAAAATCTTAGAAAATCAACTGTGAAAAAAAGTTTGCAAGTCTGACCTGAGAAAAGGTGCCAGACTTTGGTAAGAGAGTTCAAAATCTCCAGAAGAGCTCCATAGGACTCATCGAAGCAGAGGGAGGCAGAAAACAAAATCAACTGTTCAGCCATTTTGAATATGCCAGGAAAATTCAGTCCTTAGCATCTATGGTCAGTATTTCTATTTATTCTGCGCTAGAGGTATTGAAGTGCCCTAATTTACTTTGCTGTCCCAGGGATCATGGTATAAATATAGTCTAATACTTTCCGGTGGTTAAAAGAAAACTGAGAAACATTTATCAAACTTATGTTTTTTTTATATTGTAAATGCTGTCTGGCATGCAGACAAACGTTTGTAGCTAGATTTCATTTAGAAAGGCCTGACAAAAGCTCATCAATAATGCAACTCCACGAAACTGCAGTGTCGAAGGACTAGAAAGTATCAAAATGCTCTACAGAATATTTTGCATCTCAAATGAACAGCTCCACATGCAAACACTTACATAGAATGTTGAGGGATTTATTAAATTGGTACCAATTTAATGCCAAAAGTAAATGAAATTTCTGCTCTATTCCTTATCTGAGCTGCAATTTATTTGTTTCCTGCCCTATGACATCAAAACTGTAGACCTATTTTGACTCCTTCTAGTCCAATAAAAATCCTAAGATAAAATTATTAATGTTTCTGGATCTCTTCCAGCTTGCTACCAAATTTCACCAGTCGATCTGGCATTGTGTGCCACTCTTGCAGTTGAGAACTGGAATTTTAATCATGGGTCAGGAATTGGACATGGGGGCTCATTCCAGTTCCCAACCTGCACTGTGCATTAGACAAGTTCACTCCAAATTTCAATGCTCCAGCCAATTAAAGACCAGGGAGCAGGGTCGCCGTCCAATCAGGGCCAGTGGGCTCCTGACACTTGGGGGACAATGGAAGACCCTCCAGCACTCAGCGATCGGCAATCCCACCAGCTGAGGCTGGAGCTGCCGAGTTGAAGGTGGAGAGAGAGGAGGGGTGAAAGCGAAATGAAGTTTATTACTATTTTTTAAAAAGCCAATAACAGCCTAGCCATAATCCTGGAGGGTCAACCCCTTCATGGGAAGTCTAGCGGCCGCAGCTGTGGCATGATAGTCATTATGGGTCCCGGGGGTGGGGAGGGAGGTTGGGGGAGGAAGGTCACTCCTATGATGCATCATGTCCCTCCCCCATCCCACACCCCTCCATACCTGCCCTATGCCCATCACATTAGCCTGGACATAATCCAGGTCAATGTGGTCCGCACACACTACCAACCGGAAATTCAAAGAGGAATGGGGCCTAATTTAAAATAATTGGCATTAATTAGCTATCCACCGCATCCTGGCAAGCAGCAGATTTGGCCCCAAGCCGCTTTCAAGATGGTGGAAGGGAACAGGGACCAGCAGAGCCAAATTGTGTGCTCGCCTAAAAATTGTAGCCTAGGAATTAAAATCCTCCTGGGATGCCCACTCCCCTCTTGCTCATTCCCATTGGGTGGTTAAAATTAGACATTACATGTTTAATCTACAACTAATAAACATTAACTTAGTCAATTCAATAGCTTGTTTGCTTAATTGCAGGATAAGGTTTAGCATCCGTGACATATCTGGTTTATTCGTCACAAAAAGAAGACAATATTTGAGTGATTTGACAAAATCTATGCCAACTCATGCTACAAAAACGCCACTTTTTGAAGAGGCTGATGCTAATTCAGGTGCATAACATCTAAATCTCTGTTTAGTCAACCAATTGACATAAACTACAGAAGCAGAGCACAACAAAACTTTTACTGCCCTGCAAGGGCAAAGGAGTGGCACACATCTATACTCTACACAGGCCAGAATTTTTACCTTGATGGGCGGGCATGCCCCAGTGGTTTGGCGGCGGGTGGGCAGCCGAACTCCGCTGCCGAAACGGGGCCTGCCGCCATTTTGAGTGGGCGGGCCAATTAAGGCCCGCCAGCGGGTGCCCGACAGCAAGCGTTATGCGCTTCCTGTGCGGAGGGTGGAGGGATTCCCCATCTGTCAAAGTGTGCTTTTTCATGTATGTGCACGAAAGAGCGCACTGCTCCCTGAGGCTAAGTGCTGTCTCAGGGAGATTACTGTTAGTGTCAAAAACATTAAAAATTGAAAAATATAAAAATTATTAACATGTCCCCCTCATGTGACAATGTCACACGAGATGGGAAATGTTAATAAAAAGGATATAAACTTTATTAAAGTTTTTAAAAACGGACATGAAACCTCATCCCACCAGTGGATGAGGTTTCATGTATTATCAGAAGCCCACTGGGGCTCCTGGCCTGCCCACCAACCTTAAGGTTGGACGGGCAGGGTCTTTAATGATCTAATGAGCCTGTCAATGGCCTCAATTGGCCATTGACAGGTCGGTGGGCAGACAGCTAATTTCGCTGTCCGCCTGCCTTTCTAAAGATTTCAATGCACTCGGATGACGTCAGGGGTTCCTCCCGATGTCATCCCGTGTCATTTTCCCGTTGGTGAGCGGGCCCCCACCCCCAAATCGCCGACGGGAAAATTCTGCCCACTGATTTAAAAAATCATATCGTTCTGTAAAACACAGATAATATTTACTGTCGTCAAATGAAAACAATCAAAATATTTAATTAATGCATTCAATTTGACAGCAAAATTGTTTCACCATCACGGCTATTAGAATGTAAGGTTTCCAATGTTTGAACTCAGGCTTAAATAAAAAGATAATTCTATCATACAATATGTTCAATGAAAGAAATAATTTCAAGTTGGTAACTAAAATAACGGAAATTATATTTTATTCTGAGTGCATTAATTCGAAGAAGATAAATTTTTATTCCTTCACTACATGCAAAGAAAATATAATTGCATATTAATACACCTAACTATGGGCTTAAACAACCTTACAGTCTATGAGAGTTGCCCTGTATGACATAACCCCTCTGCATGGAATGCAATTAGATAGAAACATAGAATCTAGGAGCAGGAATAGGCCATTCGGCCCTTCGAGCCTGCTCCACCATTTAATATGATCATGGCCGATCCTCTATCTCAACACCACATTCTCACCTTCTCTCCTACCCCTTGATGCCATTAATATCCAAAAATGTATCAATTTCTTTCTTGAATATACTTAGTGACCCAGCCTCCACAGCCTTCTGTGGTAGAGAATTCCACAGGTTGACCACCCTCTGAGTGAAGATATTTTTCCTCATCTCAGTCCTAAATGGCCTGCCTCATATCCTGAGGCTGTGGCCCCTGGTTCTAGACTCCCCAGCCAGGGGAAACACCCTCCCTGCATCCGGTCTGTCTAGCCCTGTTAGAATTTTATACATTTCAATCAGATTCCCCGTCATTCTTCTAAACTCTAGTGAATACAGGCCCATTTGAACCAATCTCTCCTCATACGACAATCCTGCCATCCACGGCATCAGCCCAGTGAACCTTCGCTGCACTCGCTTGATGGCATGTATGTCCTTTATTAGGTAGGGAGACCAAAACTGCACGGAATACTCCAGGTGTGGTCTCACCAAGGCCCTGTATAACTGCAGTAAGACATCTTTACTTCTGAACTCAAATTCTCATGCAATGAAGGCCAACATACAGAATTACAGTGAAGAAGAGGCCCATTGGCCCATTGAGTCTGCACTGACACGTGACAAACACCTGGTCTACCTATCTAATCCCATTTACCAGCACTTGGCCCATAGCCTTGAATGTTATGACATGCCAAGTGCTCATCCAGGTACTTCTTAAAGCAAGCCGCCTCCACCACCCTCCCAGGCAGCGCATTCCAGACCGTCACCACCCTCTGGGTAAACAAGTTTTTCCTCACATCCCCCAATACTCCTGCCACTCACCTTGAACTTATGTCCCCTTGTGACCCTTCAATTAAGGAGAACAACTGCTCCCTATCCACCCTGTCCATGCCCCTCATAGACTTGTACACCTCGATCAGGTCACCCCTCAGTCTTCTCTGCTCTCATGAAAACAACCCAAGTCTATCCAACCTCTCTTCATAACTTAAATGTTTCATCCCAGGTAACATCCTGGTGAATCTCCTCTGCACCCCCTCCAGTGCGATCATATCCTTCCTGTATTGTGGCAACCAGAACTGTACATAGTACTCCAGCTGTGGCCTCGTCAAGGTTTTATACAACTCCAACATGACCTCCCTACTTTTGTAATCTATACCTCGATTGATAAAGGCAAGTGACCCATATGCCTTTTTCACCACCCCACTAACATGCCCCTCTGCCTTCAGAGATCTATGGACACACAAACGCCAAAGTCCCTTTGTTCCTTAGAACTTCCTAGTGCCATGCCGTTCATTGAATACTTCCTTGTCAAATTACTACTTCCAAAGTGTATCACCTCACACTTTTCAGAGTTAAATTCCATCTGCCACTTATCTGCCCATTTGACCATCCTGTCTATATCTTCCTGTAGCCCAAGACACTCAACCTCACTGTTAAGCACTCGGCCAATCTTTGTGTCATCCGCAAACTTACTAATCCTACACCCCACATAGTCATCTATGTCGTTTATATAAATGATCCCTGTGGTACGCCACTGGACACTGACTTCCAGTCACTAAAGCATCCTTCTGTCATCACCCTCTGTCTCCTACAACTAAGCCAATTCTGAATCCACCTTATCAAATTACCCTGTATCCCGTGTGCATTTGCCTTCTTTATAAGTCTCCCATGTGGGACCTTGTCAAAGGCTTTGCTGAAATCCATATAAACTACATCAACTGCACTACCCTCATCTACACACCTGGTCACCTCCTCAAAAAATTCAGTCAAACTTGTTCGGCATGACCTCCCTCTGATAAAGACATGCTGACTATCCCTGATCAAACCTTGCCTCTCCAAGTGGAGAGAGATTCTCTCCTTCAGAATTTTCTCCAATATTTTCCCTACCAGTGACATGAGACTCACTGGTCTGTCGTTCCCTAGCTTATTTCTACAACCATTCTTAAATAGCGGAATGACATTAACTGTTCTCCAGTCCTCTGGCACCACCCCCGTGGCCAGAGAGGAATTAAAAATTTGGGTCAGAGCCCCTGCGATCTCCTCCCTTGCCTCCCTTAGCAATCTAGGACACAAATCATCCGGACCTGGAGATTTGTCCACTTTTAAGCCTGCCAACCCCTCCAAAACTTTATCACTCCCTATATCAATTTGCTTAAGAACCTCGCAGTCTCTCTCCCCGAGTTCGATATCTTCATCCTCATTCTCTTGGGTGAAGATGGATGCGAAGTATTCATTCAACACTCATTCAGTACCATTTGCCTTGCTAATTGCTTGCTATTAACTTTCATTAACAGGTGTACGAGGATACCCAGATCCATTTGTACAACCAGATTTCCCAATATATCACCATTTAAATAATAATCTGCCTTTCTGTTCTTCACACCAACGCATATAACTTCACATTTATCCACGTTATACTGCATATGCCATGTGTTTGCCCACACACAACTTGTCTAAACTGCCCTGAAGCTTCCTTGCATCTTCCTCACAACTCACAACCCCGCCCAGATTTGAGTCATCAGCAAAGTTGGAAATATTGAATTTGGTTCCCTCATACAAGTCATTTATATATATCGTGAATAGCTGGGTCCCAAGCACTGATCCCTGCGGTACACCACTAGTCACTGCCTGTCACCCAGAAAAGACCCATTTATTCCCACTCTCTGTTTCCAGTCTGTTAATCAATTCTCAATCCATGCCAATATATTACCCCTAATCCCATGTGATTTAATTTTGCCCACTAGCATCTTATCAAAAGCCTTCTTGAAATCCAAATACAACACATCCACTGGTTCTCCCTTATTTAATTTGCTAGTCACATTCTCAAAAAACTCCAATAGATTAGTTAAACATTGTTTCCCTTTCATAAACTCATGCTGACTTTGTCTAATTCTGTTAATGCTTTCCAAGTGTTCTGTAACCACATCTTTTATAACAGACTCTATCATTTTTCCCACTACTGATGTTAGGCTAACTGGCCTGTAATTCTCTTTTTTTTCTCTCCCTCCTTTTTTAAATAGTGGAATTACATTTGCCACCCTCCAATCTGTAAGAACTGCTCCAGAGTCTATAGAATTTTTGAAGATGACCACCAATACATCCAATATTTCCAAGGCCACTTTCATCAGTATTCTGGGATGTAGATTATCAGGGCCTGGGGATTTTTCAGCCTTTAACCCTGCTAATTTCTCTAGCACCTTTTTTTTTTACTAATACTGATTTTCTTCAATTCCTCCCTCTCACTAGACCATTGGTTCCCTAACATTTCTGGGAAATTATTTGTGTCCTCTTTTGTGAACTCAGAACCAAAATATGTGTTCAATTCTTCTGCCATTTCTTTGTTCCTCATTATAATTTCCCCCATTTCTGACTGGAAGGGACCTATGTTTGTTTTCGCTAATCTTTTTCTATTCACATATTTATAGAAACTTTTACAGTTGTTTTTTATGTTCCCTGCAGTTTACTCTCATACTCCATTTTCCCTTTTTGATCAATCTCTTTGTCCACTTTTGCTGAATTCTAAACTGCTCCCAATCCCCAGGCTTGCTGCTTTTTCTGGCAATTTTATATGTCTCCTCTTTGGATCTAATCCTATCCCTAATTTCTTTTGTCAGCCATGGTTGAGCCATCTTTCCTGTTTTATTTTTGCACCAGAAAGGAATGAATAATAATTGTTGTAATTCATGCATATGTTCCTTAAATATTAAGCATTGCATATCCACTGTCAACCTTCTTAGTCAGGTTTCCCAATCCATCATTGCCAACTCACACCTCATACCCTCGTAGTTTGTTTTATTTAGATTAAGGACCCTAGTTTCAGATTCAGCTTCTTCACTCTACTCTGTGCAAGGTAGCCAGACAACAAGATTGTTAATTAATCTTTTCTCATTGCAAAATACCCAGTCTAGGATAGCCTACTCTCTAGCTGGTCTTAGTATTGGTCTTTAAAAACCATCAAGTACACATTCCAGGAAATCCTGCTTCACAGTATTATAACTAATTTGGTCTGACCAATCTATATTTAGATCAAAGTCACCCATGATTACAGTTGTACCCTTATTGCATGCGTCTAATTTCCTGCTTAATGCCTTCCCTTACATCTCCACTACTGTTTGGGGGCCTGTAGACAACCCTCAACAACATTTTCTGACCCTTGGTGTTTCTTATCTCCCCCCAAATAGATTCCACATCATGATTTTCCGAGCCAATATCCTTCCTCACTATTTCATTGATTTCCTCCTTTACTAACAATGCTACCCCACCTCCTTTTCTATATTTGTCCGTCCTTCCTAAATATTGAATACCTCTGGATGTTCAGTTCTCATCCTTGGTCACCCTGCAGGACACGTCTCCATAATTGCAACTAATCATAACCATTTATATCTATTTGTGCTGTTAATTCATCTACCTTATTGTGAATGCTCTGCGCATTAAGACACAATGCCCTTAGACTTGTCTTTTTAACTTTGTTAGTCATCTTAGCTTTATTTTGCACTATGACCCCATTGTTTTTTACCCTTGGTTTTTCTGCCTTCCACTTTTGCTTCTTACTTTTCTGTCTTTCGTTTCTATCCTTGTTTCTCTGTCTCCCTGCTCAGGTTCCCATCCCCCCATGTCCTAAAGATCCAACATAAAAGCACTAGGCTTTTTTTCTGTCTTAGTTAAACCAAAAGGAAAATGAAAGCTCCTCTTTAGCTTGGGTCGGATTTCGTGTGCGTGGGGTACAGACAGGCAGAAGACCCCTGGGGAAGAGTTGAGAGTGAGGCTGGAGCTATTTTAACTCCTAGCCTTTTTTCAGAATTTGATGGGCAAGCTGCCTTCCTGATTACCTGTGGAGGCGGTGGCATAGTGGTATTGCCTCTAGATTGGTAACCTAGAGACAAATTGCACCATTTGTCATGGCAGATGGTGGAATTTGAATTAAAAAAAATCTGGAATTAAAAGTCTAATGATGACCATGAAACCATTGTTGATTGTTGTAAAACCCATCTGGTTCACTAACGTTCTGTAGGGAAGGAAATCTGCTGTCCTTACCTGGTCTGGCCAACATGTGACTCCAGGTCCACACCAATGTGATTGACTGTTAAAGGGCAATAAATGCTGGCCTAGCCAGTGACGCCCAGATCCCATGAACAAATAAATTAAAAAAAAATATCAGCCAGATAATCTAGACACTTTTCACATGCAATTTCTGGCACAACTCACAATTATGCTTAAAGGAGAGGAGGCTACATTCCCTTTCACATCCTGTGTTGAAACCTTTTTTTAAGCTAGTGGAAAGTGTTACAGGCATTGCAGGAAAACACTTTCTAGCACTCATGGCAAACAGAAACTCTGGGCGGAATCGTCTCAGATTTGCACTAACTGCGGTAGCAGGCATGAACAAAGTTGTTTTATTCACCGGTTGCAGTTGTAGGTTTTTGCGCCATATCATCCATTCCTGGGGTGTCCTGCCTCATGAATAATGCATTCACAGGAAACACCCCAGATCGCTGGAGGGCGGTCTTGGATTTGCCCGCCACGCTATGACCTCAGTGTTTCCTCGTTTAAAGCAAACCAGAGCACAGCCTACATCATGTCTTCAGACCAGGACTGCTCCAGGCAACAGATGTCCCAAAAGCAAAGAAGAAGGCAACCCCGAAATTTAGTGATGCCTCTCTGGGTTGGACGCAATGGAAGGCCGTTGCGATCCCCTCTACTCCACTCTGGCCACAGGAGGTCCACCGGAGTCCCAGTCTGGTCTGAGAAGTGGTGGCAACAGTGGTCAGCATCTCCAGAGCACAGAGAAGGCTAGCCATCCATGGCAGGGAAAGGATGAATGTTCTCATCCATTCCGCCAGAGTAAGTCAATCAGCTCATCACTCTCAACTCACACACCCACAGGGATCTCACACCTCAAGGGGCAACGGCACTAACTTTCACACACATCCTCGCATCTCCATCCAGTTCATATCCTCTGGAACTCGCATCCTCATCCTGACCTTGGCTCCGCTCACCACACAAGCATTCCACAAAGTGCCATGCACCATGCTCACACACTCTCCATCTGTTTTCATGCAGCAGAAGCTGGCTCACAACAGCAGGGAGACTGGGGGTGGAGTGGCTCACATTAGGCCCCTTACTCACTTTAAGGAGTGTGCCATCATTCTGATTGGTGCGGATGTGGACCGTGACGGGGAGGTCGGCGGTGAACACGCACATGAGGACCCTGCACCACATCATCCCTCTCTGAATGCAACTGTGAGTGCTCTCTCTCCTGCTTTTGATTCTGCTGCTATGCACTAATTATCTCTACCTTGGTTCACAGGGAGCTCTGCCAAGGGACCAGTGCCCTCAGCTCCATCCAAGTCCTCACCTCTTGCCAAGAGGTCACCACCTGTTTTGAAGAGCTGGAAATAAGCAGCCTGCCACAGCGCTTACCCACACTCTCCACCAGCGCAGAGACACACACCTCTGTGGAACATAGACCTAGAGCAGGCTTGGGTTCACAATCTGGTGGTCACCGCATGGACATTTGTCCACAGCAAGAGGAAACAGGTTGAGCTGAGCTCCACAGCACTCGGAGGACTGCTGAGGAAGAGGCATCTATGAGGTCTGAGTCAGATGAAGAGCCTCTGGCTTTGGCCTTCCAACTCATCATGGAGAAGGCAGGGGAACATCACGCAAAGCTGTCGGAAGCCCGCAACAGAGCGGCACGAGAGTCTGGGGGTAGGAGTGAGTTTAGGCGGGGAAGCTGTCCGGCAGGAGGAAGGTGTCTGCAGGGAGGAGGGAGTTAGGTGGGGGGAAGGTGTCCGGGGTGGAGGGCGGGGGGGGGGGGGGAGAGGGAGAAAGGGTGCAGGTGGGAGAAAGTGGGGGAGCCTTGTCCAGGTGATAATGGAGGAGTGTCTCCACCTGCTCTCTGATGAAGTGATGCCCAGATGTGCACATAGGGAGGTCTCCATTAGAAGGATGGCAGACGCCATGGAGACCCTGGTCCAGCAGAACACGGAAAAGCAGGCAGACCTGCACTCCATTGCTGCCATGGGTGAGTTCCTGCAATGGCAACATGAGAGGGAAACGGGGCACCTCAATGTCCCTCCAGGTGCTACTTCCCTTCAAGGAGTCAGGCCAGGGCCCGCGGGCACCCGAAGGGAGGAGGAGCAGCAGCTGGACACCCTTGGGTCATCCACTCAGGAATCTCAGTGGCTGTCCGCTCCCTCTGAGTCCCCTTTGCCTGTAACCCTCTCAACTTTGTCCTCTCTCGTGGTAGAGGGAGCAGATGGCCCACAGGGGGACAGCCAAGGCAAGCTGGGGCCCTCAGGGCCTTGGATCTCCAGAGGATGCACGCCAAAGTTATCAGAGGTAACAGGGTCAGCCATTGCTGTCTCCACCCCTGCTGCGGATGTCAGCGCAGCACCTGGAAGAAGTGGTAGGCCTAGAAAAGTTAAGAGATTCTGATCACAAGTGATCAGATAGGTGAACACATTTTGTCACTTTATAAGCTGAAAATATATTCACTTTCACTGGATAATGTATAATGTTGTCTTTCAGCTTCATTGACAGGCTTCCTGAGTCCTCTCACTGCATTTCTCCCCCCCCCCCCCAACTACTAGCAGTTCAGCTATGCACAGCTGGACCACAAGTGATTAAGGGGTAAGAAGTATGTGTGGGGCGGGGTCTTTTGGAGCCTCGTGCAAGCACTCTCCCATGCAAGCAGAGCCTTCATCCATCACGCTCATCTCACTGTTCTGAGCATTTTCAATGCTGCCTCTAGGGGTTTTCTTTCAGTTCTCTCTCTGAGCTGACCTATATCTCCACCCACCCACTGATTTCACTCCCATTTCAGCCCTTTTTTTTGTTCATTTATGGGATGTGGGCATCGCTGGCTAGGACAACATTTATTACCCATCCCTAACTGCCCTTGAGAAGGCAGTGGTGAGCTGTCTTCTTGAACGGCTGCAGTTCATGTCTCCACCCTAAATGCTGTTAGAGAGGGAGTTCCAGGATTTTGACGCACCGATAGTGAAGGAACAGCGATATATTTCCAAGTCAGGATGGTGAGTGGCTTGGAGGTGAACTTCCAGGTGGTGGTGTTCCCATTTGTCTGCAGCCCTTGTCCTTCTAGATGGTAGTGGCCATGAGTTTGGAAGGTGCTGTCTAAGGAGGCTTGTTGAGTTCCTGTGCCCATCCAACATGAGGCTCGACTCACTTTTGATTTCTACAAAATGGTTGTTGTCAAGTTTAGCATTAGCTCCCTCGTCCTTTTTCCCTTCCCTAGTCACGCATATCCTTTGCCCTATCACTGTCGCCTCCCTTGGCACTAGCTTCCAACTCCACACCATCACCTACCAACCTGTACCCTTGGTCTGTCCAGAATATCCAGATGAATGTGCATGTTTCCTTCCTTACTGAGGATCCCACCTCCATCCACATTGACCTCCTCGATCTCCTCCTTTTCACCCCCCAGGGTCCATGTCTGCCTCCAAGTATCCACTAACCACCCTCGTAGTCCCTTCTACCGCGACCAATGCACCCTCACCCTCCCACCTTTCCGGTTCCATCTACCCCCTTTCATATTCACCATTCCCACCTACCATGCCCACTCTGAGCTCGCTCCCTAGGAGGCAGTCATTGACTCCACAGGCTTGCATGTTCATCCGGACATGCCCCTCCACCCTTAGTCCCTCCTCCCCCCAGACACCTTCCCCCGTACAAACTCCCTCCTCCCTGCGGACACTTTTCTCCCCACAGACAACTTTCCCACTCCATACTCCCTCTTACTCCCAGACACCTTTCCCCCCAACCAAGCTGGACACTTTTGCCCCTCCAAACTCCTTCCACCATCCTAACTCCCTCCTGCCCCCAGACACATTTCCACCTCTGAATTCTTTCCCCTCTCTGAACTCTCTTCTCCTGCTGGACACCTTCCTTTCCACGAATGCCTTTTCCCCTCCAAACTCCCTCCTCCCCCTGGACAACTTACCCACATCCATCCCTTGGACTCCTTCCACCCTCCGAACTCCGTCCTCCCAGCAGACATATTTCCCCCCTCCAACTCCCCCCCCAGGAGACGTTCCCCCCTCCGAACTCCCTCCTCTCACTGGAAACTTTCCCCCCTCTGACCTCCTTTCCCCTCCGAAATCCCTCCCTTACACCTTCTTGCCCCCTTACACCTATCTCCCCACTTGCTGCATTTCCCCCATTACACCCTCCTTCCCCCATACTCCATCCTCACCTTCCCAACCTCATTATCCACCCCTCCGACACCTTTGTTCCCCCTCCCAACCTCTCACCCCACCACCCTCCCCTGGTACACCTTTCTCTCCCAGTCAAACCTAGACCTTCCTCTCCCACCTCCACCCCAGAACACCTTCCTTTCCCAGTCAAACCTAGACCTCCATCTCCCACCGTCCCCGGTACATCTTCTCTCCCATTCACAGCTAGACCTTCCTCTCGGCCCCCAACCGCCTTGCCAATCACCCCTCACAGTCCATGGCCAAGACTGTGATGTTCTGAAGCAGATCCAGAGCATCAAAAGATATCTCCACCTTCCGTAAGCTGCTTCACGGCATAGCCATGTCCATGAGAAGCCACCCAACATGTATGTGTTCCTCCAGGGTCTGGTAGCTGTAATGTCCAGTACCTTTTCCTTGCATGTCCGCGATCTGAGCAAGGCCCTAACACTAAGTCTCGACTTCTGCACGTCACATTTGTTGAGACATGTTCTGGACTTGGGTGTTTACTCGCTGGCATAACAGTAAATTGGGTGTGGGGGAATGATTCTGGTCTGGCTTTACTTTGCATCACTGGGGTGAAATCGATTTCTGCCCCTCACGCTAAATTGTCCCCCCCACCGCCATGACGCCCAATGCCAACAGGACCAGACGATTCCACTCCCTTCTCTCAATTCACTAATATCTTCAATTTAGGAAGTGAGGGGGAAGGAAAGAGCAACTCCTCACCAAAAGTTGCAAGTGTCTCCAGGTCCATGATGAATCAGGCATACAAGAGGTTGTGACTGGGTCAGTGCTCCAGTCTCAACCTCAGGATGCGGCTTGAGTATAGAAAGAGGTTTCATGACCACACAAGCATGGATGAGTACAAGCAACAGCACCTCACAGCATTCCTGAACTGTCAAAAATTCTCAACTCTCAATCATAACACTTCTTTCTCATTTCTAGCATATTCACCTTTATCCCTCTTTTTACACTACACACTGACTCCAGAGACCTAGCCTTAAGTTCAAAGGAACAGTCATAGAAAATATGGGAAGGCTACCAAGGTGTTTCACCATTATGGCTGAGAGCATGGAGAACTGCTTCCAGTTTGTATGGTCTCACCTCTTCTTTCATTGCCAGTTTGCAATCCAGCCTTAAGAGTGCAGGAGCTTCCAGCAATGCTACAGTCAGGCCCTCAAAACAGGTTTACACACTTTGAATTAAAATCAAAATACTGAGGATACTGGAAATCTGAAAATGCAGGAAAAACTCAGCAGGTCTAGCAGCATCTGTGGAGAGAGAAACAGAGTTAACATTTTGAGTCCGTTTGGCCCTTCTTCAGAGTTTGGCACCTATTTTACACACTTTGAAGCTTTGGTGGAAGTTCCACCTGCAGTCTTGCAGCTTCTGGACTCCAACTTCAAGAGATACCTGTCTGACCCAGACAAGTTAGTGTAGACAGAGGCTTTGATGAAATCACTCAATGTTTGCAGTCTGCTGTCCTATAGATTAGAAGTGATGAGCCCTATTTCTAGAGGAAATTTTATAGAGGATATCATCCTCTTCCAGGGTGCCAGAAAGTTTGCCTATTTCTCAACAACTCCCCTCACCCGCTGCAGCTAAGACCCATCAATTTGTCAATAGTCTGAGCTGGCAGCAGTTGAGGAACATCAGTATTAAGAGGGGCCTTCGCAGGCTCAAAAACTCAGATGTTACTACAAGCATCATGGCCAACAGCAGCTTTCCTCCCATTTTGTTGAGGCTCTTAGGGGGCATGTATTGTAAGGACAGTAGCCTAATGAAACATTTTCTTTAAGAAAAACATGTGTGTCAAACCACTGGGTAAGAGGTGAATTCAAGGCAATGACTACTTTTGATATTAAATGAATAACCTTTTTAACATTTGGTGAAAATGAAGTGCCAAAACACTACCAAGGTTGACAAGAGAATACAAGGTAAATGAGCAAGTGGTGCTTAACTTGGACCTCAGCAGTGTCGAAAACCAATTCAGATTGCACAGAAATGGGAAGACATATTGGACAGCATATCTGAAGGTTAGAAGGAACATGGAAAGAAAAAACTCGGAGGAGGACATCAGCAGCTAGAGAAGGGGAGGTATTGAATAATGTTGCCCTCAGGACATATGAACATACAAGTTAGGAGCAGGAGTAGGCCATTCAATCCCTTGAGTCTGCTCAGTCATTCAATAAGATCATGGTTGATCTGATTGTGGCCCCAACTCCACATTCCACCTTCCCCCAATAACCTTTGACTCTCTTGTTAGTCAATAATCTAATTATTTCTGCCTTAAAAATATTCAATGACCCTGCCTCCACTACTCTTTGGGGAAGAGAGTTCCGCATCTTGTAGATGGTACGCACTGCTGCCACTGTGTCTGTGATGGAGGGAGTGAATGTGTGTGGATGGGATGCCAAGCAAGCAGGTTGCTTTATCTTGGTTGGGGGCAAGCTTCTTGAGTGTTGTTGGAGCTGCATTCATCCAGGCAAGTAGAGAGTATTCCATCACATTCTTTCAGCATCCACCCTGTCAAGTCTACTCAGGATCTTATATGTTTCAATAAGATCACATCCCATTTTCTAAACTCCAATGGATATAGGCTCAACCTGTCCAAATTTTCCTCATACGATAATCAACCCCATCCCAGGTATCAGTTGGGTGAACCTTCCCTTAAGTGCTCCTAACGCATTTACATCCTTTCTTAAATAAGGAGACCAAAACTGTACACAGTATTCCAGATGTGATCTCCAGATGTGGAATGCGGACTCACAACAATTGGCAGAATTTTCTGCCTGTCGGGCGGGCGGTGTGGGAGCGGGTCCACGCCACCATTTTATGTGGACAGCAGGAGTGGGCACGCGGCGGGGGGGACTGCAATGACCGCTGTGTCCAATGGCGACCCAGCGGCCTGTTTTAAAAAGCTGCTGCAGCCTTTCAAAGGCTGTGAATCATGGGCCAGTGGAAGATCTCCCCAGAGCGCTGCTGATGAGCAGGCCAGGCAGGGGGTTAGGGCAGGAGGGCACTGTGCCTCTCGTTTTTCTGATGATTGCCTTGCTGCCCTCGTACGCCAGGACAGGAGGAGGAGGCACCCCCACATGACCAAATGTGCCTGGGAGAAGGCGGCAGAGGTGGTGAGCTCCTGTGACGTGGTGTGACGCACTTGGATCCAGTGTCACAAGCGCTTCAACGATCTGTTGCACTCAGAAAGGGTGAGTACTATGTTCACTCAAACCGGCAGGTAGGCTTTCTCCCCTGGCGCCCCCCGCCACCACCCCTCCCACCACAAGTTTGAGAGTAGTGACCTCATTGAACCATTGATGGCATGTGTCCTTCGCTGGGTGGGCCAGCAGATAATGCTTATCGAGGTCACCCTGAGAGGGTGGTGAAGAAATGGGTTCTGCACCCGCAGCATGTGGAACACTGAGACCCACATTACTGTTTTGGGGGCAACCTGGAGGAGCTGCACCTAGGTGCAGTGCTGGAACTCCTGGACATGTCAAAGTCAGGGTGATGACATGCTGGGAGGGAAGCTTCAAGGTGGCGTGGCAGCAATCGATCCGCTGTCCTCTGTGCTCCATGTGCTTATGCCTCTTTGCGATGGAAGGTAGAGCGTGTGGTGCCTAATGTGATGTCGGCAGCATTTGGCCAAAGGGGTTGGGCGGGGGAGGGGTGGAAATAGGCCTAGCATCTTTGTTTGATTGTTTGGCAGCAGCGGGGTGAGTAGGCACTGGAGCCCTGCAACGTCCCACTCTGGCTGGGGTGGGCCATCCACAAAGAGAGTCCAGGTACAAGTAGCACTAATCAATGCTCTTCTCTCCTTTTCAGGAGAAGAATACACATAGTGCCACCAAGCGGGTGAGGGTCAGCGGCGGGCCGGCACAGTTGGCGATTCTCAGCCGCTTGAGCAGGAGTCCCTAGATTTGGAGAGGTGCCATTTGCCCGGGTTCACTGGTGTCGGTGAGGCTGGGGTGCCACGGGCAGGTATGTATGCCCAGCAGTGAGGTCACCATTGTTCTCCCGACAGCCATGGCAGTGCTGAATGTTCGGTGATTGACGTTTGCAACATGGCTTGACCATTGCTTATGGAAGGATGAGTGCATAACGATCTGGGCGACAGGGATGCACATTGACATTGTCTCCACGTTAACTGATCTAATGTCCTTGTTTTTCCTTTCAGCATCAGCGGAGCAGGGCCAGGAGGAGGAGCAGCAGGGGCCCTCCTCACACCTGAGGGCCCTGAAGTCATGGACTCACCAGCGTGACACCATCTCTGCCAAGCAGGCACCAGCACAGATACTAGCACCTCAGTGGGAATTAGAACATCGGCTAGTGTCCCAGGGCACAGGGGTGTGGGCACTTCATAGTCGCTGGAGGAGCTGGCAGAGACAGAGAGTGCCCATGGCGACAGCAGTCGGAGGACTGCAGGGGGCCAGGCACATTCTCAGTCGGTGCCTGATGATGTTCCTCCGGAGTTGTCGGCCATGCAGCAAATGCAGGAAATGCGGGCGGGTGTGCGGGAGCATCTGGGGGAGATACATGAGGCTATGCTTGGCCTGGTGTCCATGGTGGAGGAGTCTATGTGGATTATCGCCGAAGCAATGAACCTCATGGACGAGCGCCATGCGTCCACCATGGAGTGGCGATTCTCGTGGAGAGGCTCCTCCAGGAGACCATTCAGGGCTTCCTGGGGATGGGTTTGGACCAACAAGTCCTCACATCGGCATTGACCTCAGCTGGTCACTGCCAATGTGGGAGATGGTCTTGGCACCAAGTTTCCCAGCTTGATGCCCATCCATCCACGGTGAGCAGGGACTTCCGAAGCGACCTTACGTCGGTGCAGCAGCTGCCTATTGCCTCTGCGGGCTCCTCTCAGGGCGCTCCGGATGAGTGCAGCAGCTTCTTTGCCCCTCTGCCAGTGACCATTGCATCCGGTGAGGCTGCAACGACTGGGGAAATGCCAGCTGTGGAACTGGCAGCTCCCTCCCAGGTGGGGCCAGCATAGGCTACATGGGCCAGAGAACGACCGCCAAGGTCATCAAGGCCAACAGGACAGCACAGTCAGCAGGCTGTCTCAGATGCCAGTCCCAGTGAGGGAGCAGCAACAAGACGTAGCACCCGAAACCATAAACATAAGACACCTGAGGCACACCACGGGTTTATCACTGTTGCTTTTGTGTTGGCCCGCAATGAGGTCCTTATGAGTTGGTGTGATTTTTAACACCTTTCTCATTTTGTTTTCTTATGTTCCTTTGGTTGTAATGTTAAATTCAGACACATTACCATCGCTGAGGTTGCCTCTTTTCTTCTGCAGGTGGATGGTTTCCAAAAATGTTATGAGTGATTTATGGGAGATTCAGCTTTATTAATAAGGCCCTTAGTTAATGTACCTATCCAGGCAGATTTTGTACTCCGGTATCGAGTATGGAGCCTACAGCTTAGGCTTGTCTTGGGGGTCCATATGTGGTGTGCTAGCTGAAGGTCCATTGGGTTAAAGCCTCTCGGGTGTCCTTGGAGTATGCTCAGGTTAGCATCTACCCCTTCAGCATTTCTCTGTGCATGCTCATCCTCGGACTCACTGCTGGACTCATCGTGTGTAGCCACAGGCACTGTGTCTATGTCTTCATCGTCCACAGCGTCCCCCCTTTCCAGCACAAGATTGTGGAGAGCGTAGCAACCACTATCAGTGACATATGATCTGGTGGGTACTGGAGCGTGCTCCCTGAGTGGTCCAGGCATCAGAAGCACATCTTGAGCAGGCCAATGGTTGTCTCCACCACAACCCTTGTGGAGGCGTGGTTCCTATTACCGCTGCTCAGATGCAGATCTTGGATGCCGGAGAGACGTCATGAGCCACCTTCTGAGGGGATAGCCCTTGTCACCCAGCAGCCATCTATCCAGCCGGGCTGGAGCACTGAAGGGCCCCGGTACCTGGGAGTATCTGAGGATATAAGTGTTGTGGGAGCTGCCTGGGTACCTTGCACAGACTTGTAGAATCAGCTTCCTGTGATCACACTCTACATGCACATTCATGGAGTGGAAGCCCTTCTTTTGATGAAGGCACCGGGCTCACCTGCTGGCGCCTTGATGGCCACATGTGTACAGTCTATTGCACCCTGCACGCGGGGGAAGCCAGCAATGGCCGTGAAGCCTCTGGCTCGCTGTGTCTGGCTGGCCTGGTCGCAACAGATGAAGTTCAATGCACCCCTGAACAGAGCGTTTGTAACCTGCTTGACACAGGTGTGGGCAGCTGACTGGCAGACTGGAAGATCACCCACTGAGCCCTGGAAGGAGCCAGAGGCATAGAAGTTGGGAGCAGCTGTGACCTTTAGAGCCACTGGCATGGGGTGTCCACCCACACAGTTTGCAGAGACCTCAGGCCCAATCATCTGACAGATGGAGGTGACTGTCTCCCTTAAGAGATGGAGCCTCCTTCGGCACTGCACCTCAGACATATTGAGGTAGCTGCTTCGCCGCCTGTATGCCCTGGCAGCAGAATAGTGGCATCTTCTGCGGCCCCTTCTGCCTTGGACTACCTCTTGGCCCTGCACCCCCTATGCCTGTGCTTGTCCTCCCAAAGGTTGCTCCCCTGGAGGTTGAATATGCACTCCTGGAATCTTCCCCCTTCTAGCCCTCCATTCATCCTCAGAGGAGGTGACCCCAGTGGAGAGTTCAGCTCCTATTCGCAGGCTAAGGGAAGGCTTCCTGAAACATGCAGGCCCAAAAAAGATTCCTCACTGCAGAGTGCTGACCTGAAGGTTGAGAGTCCAGACCAAGCAGCTGGTATGTGTTTTGAAGTATTGCAGATCACACAGGTAAGTATCAGTAACTTTGAAAAAACAATATTTGATAGAGCAGTCGCGACCCCACTGAGCTCTCTTATCCCACCCGTGGATGAAGTTTATACAAATGTGTCCTACCTGTCTGCCCATTGTTCCCATGCGCAGACCCAAAGATTGCAAGGGTGCCGAAAAATTGCCATTGATTGGCACCTCAAGGGCCTTAAGTAGCCCGTTAATTAATAGTTAAGTGGGCATCGGAGATCAACGTGCTCCTGCCCAACGAAATATCGTGATGGCACGTGGTGACGTCGGGATGCTTGTCTGACGTTGCCATGTGTCATTTTACGTGTGGGGGTGCGGGGCCTGCCCAACGGAAAAATTCTGGCCAATGAGTTAGGTACAATGGCAGAAGCAGTGTGGTTTCATGTGGAAGTGAACAAGGAGAGTTGTTTTCCTTGTCACTGAACTGTTTTCTTCTGCTTGCTCTTGCCTTTTTTTTCATTTTGTCACTTTAAATTAATCTAACACTCTATCACGTTTCTGAAAGTAAATGCTAGCAAAAAGATGCAAGCCACTATTAAATATGCCAGGTTATTTTTGAAATCACATAAAGCATTTTGTAATAAGGACATTAAATTATATGAGGCTAATTTCCTCTGAACTTACTAAACAGCACAATTAAATGACATGCAGAAGTCAATAAATTCCTACGGATCACTGTTGTCAATATTTCATTTACTTATATTACCAAAGACCATTTTTAAAGTCTCTATTCTGTAAACATCTAAATGTACACTAGCATTTTTCAACAGATCCTAAATAATACATTGTGTGAGAAGTGTGGAGGAATGGGCAAAGTAAACCAAAACTAAAAGTGTTTCAGATGTTTCCATGGCTGTGTCATAAATGGGTCAAATCAGTAACAAAATTCAACATTAGACAACAAAATAATTAGGATCGCAATGCTCTGCTTCAGATTTTGTGTGTCTTTTTCCGTACTACCTCCCTGTTGCTAACTTAATGTTTAAATTAGGTGGGTTTAAACCTTAAAATAGTAATCTTGCTATAAAGATCTGGGGAGAAAAGCAGTCTGTTGAACATACCAATTAGGAGCAGGAGTAGGCCATTCAGCCCCTCGAGCCTGCTCTGCCATTCAATAAAATCGTGGCTGATCTGATTGTGGCCTCAACTCCACTTTCTGCCTAACCCTGATAACCCTTTGTCTCCCTTGTTAATCAAGGATCTATCTGATTTAGCCTTAAAATATTCAATAATCTTGCCTCCACCACTCTCTGGGAAAGATGATTCCAAGGACTTACGACCTTCTGAGAGAAAAAATTCTCCTCATCTCCATGTTAAATGGGAGACCCCTTATTTTTAAACTGTATTCCCGAGTTCTTGTCTCTCCCACAATGGGAAACATCCTTTCAGCATCCACCCTGTCAAGTCCCCTCAGGATCTTGTATGTTTCAATAAGATCACCAGTCAATCTTCTAAATTCCAATGGATACATGCCCAACCTTCCCTCGTAAGATAAGCCCCCCATCCCAGGTAACAGTCGAGCAAACCTTTGCTGAACTGCTTCTAATGCATATGTATATCATTTCTTAAAAAAAGGAGTCCAAAATTGTACACTTTACTCTAGATGTGGTCTCACCAAGGCCCTATACAACTGTAGCAAAACATTCCTTTTATATTCCATTCCCCTTGTAATGAATGACAACATTCCATTTGCCTTCCTAATTACTTGCTGTTCCTGCATACTTATTTTTCTAGATTCGTGTACCAGGATACCCAGATCCCTCTATATAAGAATTCTGCAACCTCTCTCCTTTTAAGTAATATATGCTGCTTTTCTATTCTTCCTACCAAAGTGAACACGTTCACATTTTCCCACGTTATACTCCATCTGCCAAACTTTTTTCCGCTCACTTAGCCTAAGTATATCCCCTTGTAGACTCCTTATGTCTCCTTCTGATTTTCCTCCCTATCTTTGTACCATCAGCAAAATTAGCCACCATACATTCCGGCTCTTCATCCAAGTCATTGATATAAATTGTAAATAATTGAGGCCCCAGCACTGATTTCTGTGGCACTCCACTCATCCACATCTTGCCAACCTGAAAAATATCCATTTCTCCTTACTTTCTGCTTCCTGTTAGCTAACCAATCCTCTATCCATGCATATGTTACACCCTACACCATGAGCTCTTATTTTGTGTTGGCACCATTTCAAGCCCCATCACAATTAAAAGTGTGGTCTCTTCAAATAAATTATCGGAAAGGTGGTGGCTCTGGGAACATGGATTCAAATCCCACTAGTGCCACAGCAACCAGTGGAATTTAAATTCAATTCATAAAAATCTGGAATATAAATTTAATCTCAGTAATGGTGACCATGACAACTACCATCAATTGTTGTAAAAATACATCTGGTTGACTAATGCTGGTCAGGGAAGGAAATCTGCTTTCCTTACGCAGTCTACATGTGACTCCAGACCCACATAATGTGGTTGACTCTTAACTGTCCACTGAAATGACCTAGCAAGCCACTCAATTCAAGAGCAATTATGGGATGGGCAACATATGTTGGCCTTGCCGGTGATGCCCATGTTCCATCAAAGGATAAAGAGAAAAGATATAAAACACGCCTTGTCCTCAAGGAGTAGGGTAGATGCTGCATGCTGTGTATTTTACCTTTCTTCATTGACATTTGGCTCTATTATAACTCAAGATGTGTGCATAGAATATGTTCTTTAAAAAAAATTCTATGTCTTTTTTAACAAAGCTATATCTTAAATGTTCTTATCATGTTCAATTATTACCAACTTTCCAAAAATTTTAACAAGGACTTCATTCAACTATAATTTGTTCATAACCCTAAGTCTTGCCTTTAGGAAATGCATAGACCCCGTTCATTATGCTATTTAAGATAACACTTTAGTGGAACATGAATATTACATCTAGTTACTCTTGCAGAATAGAGTGATTATCTTCCAGCTTTTCTTTTAAAATCAAACAGTATTAATAGCCATGACACAAAATACCAGTGGCATTGCTGCAAACAAGTCAAATAAAAATAAAAGCTGCTGTGATTATTGCCTGAGCTGGGTCATTAAATCCAGATATTGTGTGTCCTGGATAGCAGACCCCTCTGACACGAGTCATACATTTTATGGCTTTATATTAGAAATAGAAAATTTACGGAACAATTTGCTATCCCTAAATTTGGTGTCAAAACCAGCACACAACAAGAATTATATATTAACTGGCTGGAATTGTGATTTATCCTACTTCAACCGCTCTCTAAAGAAAACAACATAATCAACTTCATGTCAGGAGGAGCATTGCGATGTCTTAATATCAGAGACTTAATTGATGCAGAAATGCTCTATTGCTTTGAATGGGGAGTTATAATGCTGCAGTCTAACCATTGCCGGCAAACGATGTTGTTGAGTCCTGATTCGATAATGGGTTATTACTGGTCAATTTTCCAGAAAGAAATATAGAGGGAGGTTTAACTAGCTGGGTTAGAGTTTCTGCTTTGAGTGCATATGATGATCTGGGTGCAAATTGAGCCAATATTGCGCTACTTTTATTACAAAAAATAAGTGTTTTTAATCAGAGCGTCTAGTCCATCCACTTGAGTAACCCGACTTGAAATAACTGAAGTTTCTTTAAAACAAAATACAGAACCATTTATTAATTTCATTAGTGTACTGTATTCAGTTCTTTCATAAATTAAAAACAAATCAAAAACTTTTAAAAAGCTATTAGTGTCCTTGTGCCCAAAGAAAACAACTTCAAATAAATCACTTGGTTAAAAACAATGAGAAAATACTAAGGGTGGATTCTCTGTTCCTGGGCTAAGACCTGTGGCAGGGGTGGGGGCAGGAATGGGGAGTATTTCCCGCCATGGAGGCCGCTGGGAATTCACACCGTATCATGAGCCCTTGGCCTCAGTAAGTATGCACTGGGGGATTTTGCAATGTTTCAAGCAATGGGGTGGGCCAGATGGCTCGTGTCCCGCCATTGTACCCGTATCAGTAGCTGCAAAGGATCCTGACAATTATTTTTTACATATTATGTGGCATGACAACAGAGAGTTTATGAAAATTAGATTTCAGTATTGATGTTGATTAGTTCATGAAGTTCCTAAAGGCAGAAGCTTATTCTGTTAATTGTTGTAGACTTTATTCCACAAATGCCCTGAGAAACCAGAAATAGTTCACAGACTTAAATTTGGAAAGACCATTACTCTGAAAAAAAAACCTCATTGCAGACTTCTATTTACATTTTATTCACACAGTCTCTAACCTCAGATATGCCAAAGCACTTCACAGCTAATTAAGCATTTTTAGAAGTGCGGTCACTATTATAACGTAGGAATCACCAACTACTCAATGCTTAATTCCTCTTTTTTATGTAAAAGAAAAGATGAAAAATTGTCAGTTTATCTGGTGGAGACATAAGTTGGCACTAAGGTGGCTTAGGGCTACAAAGGGCCATGGGATGGATGAGGGCACAGGTTGGCATGCAGGGCATGATTGGCACAGGTGGATGGGCAAAGGTTGGTATGGAGGGTAAGCAGGGCCATGGGAGTGGGTGGGGGGTATGAGATGACATGGGTTGGCATGGATGGGGCATGAGTGTGTGGGGGGTGAGGAGCTGAGAACTAGAGAGCTGTTCATTGTTTTATTGGGGTTTTTTTGCAGCCAGGACAAAGTGCCGGATCACTGAGGCTAACCTTCCATCCAGCCGCCTATACATCTGGGAGCCCCTGTGCTGCCTCTGACCTGTTTCTGGAGGCAGTAGCAGGCCAGACTCCCATTAAACACCGTGCTGGAATGAAAATTGGAACTTCTGGGGAAGTTTTTCAGGAATAGGGTTCGTGGGGAGAAAAATTCACCAATTTTGCACTCCTGATCCAGAAGCAAAACGTTAGACCTTTGTCTTCCTGAGGATTTTTTACTTAGCTTTTGGTCATTGGGTCACCTCCAACAGCAGCTTTACACCATCTTAATTCCATAGTACAGTCCTCACCAAAAGGATGCAGAACCGATAGTCCTGATGGTGTGAATTCTCCAGAATAACTGGAAGCAATGGCATCAACTTTATTTCACTATCCCAGCTGCTAAATGCAGTCTTCAGTTTAATTCTGTTCATTTGTCCCACCCACGCAGCTCTCCACAGCCTGCTTGCTCTGAACTCCAGCCGAAATCTAATTTGTGAGAGTTATGTGCTTCCCTTTTGAATTCAATCAGCCTTTATTTTTTCAGAAACCTGAGGTCACAGTTTGTTTTCCCAGAAATCTGATGTCACAGCCAGGAATCCGCAGTTACAACTCCCTTTCCCAGAAAGCTTGAAGTATTAGCTTCTGGAAAGTGAGTGCAACTGGCAAGGCCAGCATTTATTGTCCATACTGAATTGCCCTTGAGCTGGTGGTGGTGAGCAGCTTTCTGGAATTCTTAAGTCAATGTGGCATTGGTGCACCCACAGAGCTGTTCAAGAGGGAGTTCCTGGATCTTGACCCCACGCTCTAAATGGACTGGCCCTCAGTAAAAATTGAAGGCTAGATAGTTTGACATTGTTATGCTGGTCATCCTAAATTTTAAGCTAATGATTGATTTATGACTGGATTTTCAACTTCAAGGTGAGGAATGCGAGTCCGGCCATTTCCCATTGTCGTGATCCTGTCCCCTGCCTGGCAGCTGCCGCCCATACTATTTTCATCATGGAGTGGTGGAGGTAAGCTGGAGCCGGCACCACTGCCTCCGGCGGTGGGCCTGAGGTGGAAACAGAGGTGGGCAGATGCTGAGGCAGCCAAATTAGAAGGCTTACCTCAGTTCCCTGGGGCATTGGCCGAGTTTGGCAGATGAGTGGCAGCTCATCTAATCCTCACCCCCTAACCCCCAATCCCCTCATGGCCCCCTCTGTACTCTCTGTACCACATGCTGCCCATGCCCACTCATACCCACTCTGTCTATGCCTACTCACCCAATATACATTATAGACAGAACTCAAGCCCAATAATAACATTTGGAAGCCTTTGAGATGCTTATGAAAATGTCAACATATACAAAGTCATTCAAAAAACTTCAGAAAACCATTATCCTTTTAAATAGTCATAAAACTGTCAAGATAAACAAATAACCATTCAAAAAACTTCAGAAAGACATAATTAAGTGGTCATAAAGCTGTCAAAATAAATAAACCCAGTACCCTTAACAATTGTGTCAACAACCCTTGCTGAGCTGAATCCATTAGTGGAGTTTGAAGGTCAGCCAAGCATGCACAATGAGGTTCTATTAAATGACTGTATTAAAAAACCCTGCTAAATGGAATCCTTCTTAAGGTTTGGAACTCAACCAAACATGTATAATGGGATTCCATTACACAGCTATGTAAACAAAACCTCCAGAACTAAATACATTCAAACCTTTGATAGAGTTCAAAAGAGCTTTGACTGACAGTTTAAACGGTTCCCCTGCTTTTAAACTTGAATAGGTGGCTGAGCTTATTGAAGAGCTCAGCCATCTGTTCAATCTTTGAAACAGGAGAACAATTGTCTGAGCTGTCAATCAAAGAGCTCAGGCATCTGTTCAAACTTAAAAGTATGGAAGCAGATGGCTGGGCAATTAAACAGTCAAAACGTTGAAGTCACAGGGGCATTGGCATAATCAAATCTGAATAATACAATTGTTCAATGCACTTTATCCATTGGATAATTGACTTTAATGCATCTGAACACTTTTCCCTTTCACAATGCTGGTCAATTTAATGATCACTTACCTTTTGAGAACAATCATTAATCACTGCATTAAAACATATTTAACTTATCATACTACATTTCGTTCTGACATGTGGCCTTTTGAACTTACCAGTCCAAAGGTTCCTGACTCTAGACTGGGGCTCCCCGTTCTTCAATATTATAGGGAATCTGAAATGCCCACTACCACAATGGAGCTGGGAAGGTCAAGAGTGCTGGTGTGGGCTCATTATCCACACCCTTATTTCCTGCTGCTAAAAATTGCTGATGATGAGGGTGGGGACAGGAATGCCAGAGAAAGGTCCTATCTGCCACTTTTAAAGTCCATCTGCCTCTATTCTGACCTGGGCAGAGGCATGAAAATCCAGTCCAACAAGCAAAGCATTTAAAAATCCAAATGCATTTTTAATTAAAATCCTAAATTATCAGTTTTCAAAATTGCAAACATTTTCTTAGTCAAACTTCCAGAGGACCAGTATCTTGGGGCTGATTTCAGCACTCAAGGTTACATAAGGGCCTTTGTAATTACCATTTTTTTTTACAACTAATGCTAATTCTTATGGATTTTTGCCTGAAAAATAAGTTAGTCCCCACTTCCAAGAGATTTTGATTTAGCTTTTTGTAATCCCTCATGTAACATGATTTTTGCACACAGTCCTGATGTGCCATAATGTGAGTTTTAACCACTTTATTTTCTAAATCGCATAGATGTGTAGACATGTGAAATAAGAACTTACTCTGAACTCTATTGTTCTCCAAAAATTGATGCAGTCTTACAAAAAATTTTAGAATTGAACAGTGGACAAGAAAATAAAAGAAAGATGGGGGCTAGAGCACCCATAGATACATGCTTAGATCAACTGAAGAGACAGATCTACCATGCATTTTCTCTTGCAAAGCAGACAGCTGAAGACTTATGAGCAACTCAAACAGGATTTGGAAAGTCTGACAGCCAGAAGCTATGTGACAGTCCAGTTAAATGTAGCTGTCACATCTTTGGTCCTGACAATATCTGAGATTCCAACTGGTAACATTTGTGGAATATACTAGTCCTCTAAGTCTCAATGCCCCATAGTCAGTTTACTGATGCACTGGTAATTTAATCATACCTCCAGGATGTGGATTGCAAAATGACTTGGCTCAGAATCTGTCCCAGTGCTTATCTCCACAGTATCGTATGCAAACATATGCCATATTTTCCCAAGTAGCTACATGACAAATCAACACCTCTCTGAAGTGTCAGCTATGACTGAAACCAAAAGTAAACAAATACTGAACCCTGCCATCCTGCAGCAACAGGTGTCAGACTCTCACATGACCACCTATCACCAATTTTGTTCCCACAAGGAAACTTGATGTTGAAATGACCATAAAGATTCATTCAACATGGCTAAATTTGGACAATTTTAAATGTTCATTTTGTGTGGGTGTTTAATTCTAGTCACATTACCAGATAAGCAGCAATAGAATGGGGAGCAGGTTTAATTTTATGAACCTTAATGCTCAATTTGTATGTATTAGCAGTTTAATTATGTTTCTTCCTTTTGTTGGCTGAGTTCAATATCTTGTGCACACCTCCAGTTTAAGGACACTAGCCTGGTTTGGACAGCATTAATAATCTATGAAATACTGAAAACATCATAGATGTTATGCTATCTCAAAGCAATTACCCTATCAATTAAGATTACTACAGACACATATAGCCAATAGCCATGCATTCATTGCATCACATTGAGTAGACATTATATGCACTGCGTTTGAGGTTAAGTAAACTGTCAAACATAGAATGCGATAAATCTCAGGCAATTAATATTATATATGAACTGCTCTGGCTGTGATTCTAATCATCATGTTTACCAGAAAACTTTAAATCTGGATGGGTTAGAGAGTAAAATATTTTATAAAGCTACTGAAAACAAATAAAGAGAATTGAGTACTGAACTAAATAGTAACTCTAAATTCAATTAGTATCAAACTTAAAGAAAAAGTATACAATTGTGCAAAGACAGGTGGAAGGCCAGAAGATTGGACAGGATATAAGGAACAGCAAAAGGTGGCTAAAGGATTAATAAGGAGGGAAAAATTAAGAGTTTGAGAGAAAGCTAGCCAGAAATATAAAAACAGATAGTGCAGAATTTTGCCCTTGGCGGGGGTGCTCAGTGGGGGCGGGTAGGGGTGATCGGGAAGCCGACCGCGATCAGCACCAGACCGCACTTTCACACTGGCGGGCCAATTAAGGCCCGCCCAGCGTGAAACACGAGCGGCAGCACTGAGCACTGTCTGTGCGGGCGGAGGGAGGATGGCAAACGGGCGGAGCGCGAACTTCGAGCATGTGCGTGTGTGAACGCTCCATAATCTCTCTGAGGGTGAAGACATTTTTTTAAATTTTAGAAATAAAAATGTAATGAAACATGTCCCCTCATGTGACTCTGTCACATGAGCAGGGACATGTTATTAATGAAAAATTACAGTTTTTATTTTATTTTTATTTGCTTTCGGAAGCCTCACCCTGCCTGTGGATGAGGTTTCCAAAAAAATGCAAAGGCCACTTGGCCTTTTTCCCTGCCCTCCAAACGTTAGGTTGGATAGGCAGTGAAAAAAATAATTTAATTGATACTTAATGGCCATAACAGGCTTTTTAATTGTCGGTGGGCATGCTGCTGGCTCTGGCGTGCACCCACCAACTGAACTATCGCATGACTGCGCTTTGAAGTTGGCATGCTCGAGAGGGTTGGGCGCGCGCCTGCCAAGTGAAAATTTCTGCCCATAGTAAAAGTTTCTATAAATATTTTAAAAAGAAATGAGTCAACAAAATGAGTGTTGGTCCTACAGAAAGAGAGCCTGGAGAATTGATAATGAAAAACAAGGGAACACCTTGAACACAGATGAACTGAACAGGTACTTTGCATCAGTCTTCACTACAGAGAATACAAGTAACATCCCAGGTGCAGCTATAATCAGGAAATGGACGGAAAGGAGGAACTCAGGAAAATTACAATCACCGGAGAAATGTTACTGAGTAAATTCTGGATGTAGAACCGGTCTGGGTGGAGCTAAGAAGCAACAAGGGGCAGAAAACATTAGTGGGAGTTGTCTATAGGCCTCCAAACAATGGTAATAAGGTAAAAGAAGGCACTAAATAGGAAATTAGAGATGCATGTAACAAGGGTGCTACAGTAATCATAGTTGACCTTAGTTTACATATAGACTGGGGAAAACCAGATTAGCAATAATACCGTGGCTGATGAATTCTTGGAGTCTATATGAGATGTTTTTTTAGACCAGTATGTCGAGGAACTGACTAGGAAACAGGCTATCCTAGATTTGATATTGTGCAATTAGAAGGGTTTAACTAATAATTTTGTTGTACAGGGTCCTTTAGGGAACAGTGACCATAGCATGATAGAATTCTTCATTAGGATGGAAAGTAAAGTAGCCCGATCTGAAACTAGGGCCCTAATTCTTAACAAAGGAAACTATGAAGGTATGAGGCATGAGTTGGCTAAGATAGATTGGGGAACTTCAATAAAAGGCATGACGGTGGATAGACAATGGCTAATATTTATGTAACGAATGTATGCATTGCAACAGTTATACATTCCTTTCTGGTGCAAAAACACAACTGAGAAAGCGGCCCTACCATGGCTAACAAAAGAAATTAAGGACAATATTAAATTCAAATAGGAGTCATATAAAGTTGCTAGAAAAAGTAGTAAGCCTGAGGATTGGGAGCAGTGTAGAATTCAGCAAAGGAGGACCAAGAGATTGATTATGAGGGGAAAAATGGAATTTGAGAGTAAACTTGCAAGGAATGTAAAAATGGACAGTAAAAGCTTCTATAGGTATGTAAACAGAAAAAGATTAGTGAAGATAAATGTAGGTCCCTTACAGTCTGAAAGGGGGGATTTATATTAGGGAACAAGGAAATGACAGAGCAAATAAGCAACTATCTTAGTTCTGTCTTCACAGAGGAAGACACAAATAACTTCTCAGAAATACTTGGGAACCTGAGATGGAGGAAATGAAGGAATTAATATTACTAAAACAATAGTGCTGGAGAAATTAAGGGGACTGAAAGCTGATAAATCCCTAGGGCCCAATAATCTACATCCCAGGATACTAAAGGAAGTGGCCATGGAAATAGTGGATGCATCTGCTGAAAGGAACACAGTTAACGTTTCGTTAACTGTATTCCTCTCTGCAGATGCTGTCAGACCTGCTGAGTTTTTCCAGGTATTTTTGTTTTTGTTCTAGATTTCCAACATCTGCAGTTTTTTGTTTTTATTTTGAAATAGTGGATGCATTGGTTGTCATCTTCCAAAATTCTGTAGATTCTGGAAAAGTCCCAGCAGATTGGAGGGTGGCAAATGTAACCCCACTATTTAAAAAGGGAGGGACGGAGAAAACAGGGAATCACAGACCGGTTAGTTTAGCATCAGTAGTAGGAAAATGCTAGAGACCATTATAAAGGATGTGACAAAGGACAATTAGAAAGTATCAATGGGATTAGACAAAGTCAACATGGATTTATGAAAGGGAAATCATGTTTGACAAACCTACTGGAGTTTTTCTGAAGACGTAACAAATAGAATAGATAAAGGAGAGCCAGTGGATGTGGTATATTTGGATTTTCAGAAAGCTTTTTGATAAAGTCACACATAAGAGGTTAGTGTGCAAAATTAAAGCACACGGGATTGGGGGTAATATATTGGCATGGATTGAGAATTGGTTAGCAGACAAGAAACAGAGATTCGGAACAAATTGGTCTTTTTCGGAGTGGCAGGCGGTAACTTGTAGGGTACCGCAGGGATCAGTGCTTGGGCCCCAGCTATTCACAATATATATCAATGATTTGGATGAGCGAACCAAATGTAATATTTCCAAGTTTGCTGACGACACGAATCTTGGTGTGAATGTGAGCGATGAAGAGAGTGTAAAGAGGCTTCATTGCGATTTAGTCAGGTTGAGTGAGTGGGCAAATACATTGCAACTGCAGTATAACGTGGCTAAGTGTGAAGTTATCCACTTTGGTAGGAAAAACAGAATTGCAGAGTAATACTTAAATGGTGATAAATTGAGAAACGTTGATGTATAAAGGGACCTGGGTGTCCTTGTACACCAATCACTGAAAGCAAGCATGCAGGTGCAGCAAGCAGTTAAGAAGGAAAATGGTAATTTGGCCTTCATTGCAAGAGGACTTGAGAAC
The DNA here is from genome assembly GCF_017639515.1 of Carcharodon carcharias. Lineage (NCBI taxonomy): Eukaryota > Metazoa > Chordata > Chondrichthyes > Lamniformes > Lamnidae > Carcharodon > Carcharodon carcharias. The sequence goes on along the minus strand of NC_054467.1, from coordinate 240,583,772 downwards.
AGGAGCAAGGATGTCTTACCACAGCTGCGCAGGGCCTTGGTGAGGCCACACCTGGAGTATTATGTGCAATTTCGGTCTTCTTACCTAAGAAAGGATATGCTTGCCATAGATGGGGTGCAGTGAATGTTCACCAGACTGATTTCTGGGATGGCAGGATTGTCGTACGAGGGGAGATTGGGCCAACTAGGCCTGTATTCACTGGAGTTTAGAAGAATGAGAGGAGATCTCATTGAAACATGTAAAATTCTGACAGGGATGGACAGACTGGATGTATGGATGATATTTCCTCTGGCTGGAAGTTCGAGAACAAGGGATCACAGTCTCAGGATATGGGGTAGGCTACTTAGGACTCAGAAGAGGAGAACTTCTTCACTCAGAGGGTGGTGAACCTATGGAACTCTCTGCCACAGAAGGCTGTGGAGGCCAAGTCACGAAGATATTTAAGAAGGAAGTAGATAGATTTCTGGACTCTAAATGCATCAAGGGGTATGGGGAGAGCGCGGGAGTATGGCGTTGCAATAGAGGATGAGCCATGATCATAACGAATAGGGGAGCAGGCTTGAAGGGTTGAATGACCTACTCCTGCTCCTATGTTTCTATCTTTCAAGGCCAGATGTGGAAATTCAAAAGTCTCTGTATATAATTGGAAAAGGATACCCAGATTTTTGTATTTGGGCAGGATAACTACTGCTATATTTGTTCCCATTTTTTAGCTACATGTTGCTTTTAAAAGATCATCATCAATGAATTGACAACAATCTGTTTTATTGGGAAGTGCCAAATACATAGTTAGCACTTTATCTGCTGAACTAATCGTTGTTCTAATGTAACAAGAGAACACAGATTTAACATAACTGGTAAAAGATCCAGAGGTGACATGATGATAAATATCTTTTATGCAGCAAGTTATGATGATCTGGAATGCACTGCTTGAAAGGGCAGAAAAAGCCGATTCAATTATATTTTTCATAAATTTGTAAAGGAAATGTTTTCAGGACTACAAGAACATTTATTTATATTGAGCCTTTAATATAATAAAATATCCCAAAGCACTTCTTGGGAGCATTATAAACAAAAAATTGACACTGAGCCACATAAGGTGATATTCAGAGATATACCCAAAAACTTGGTCAAGGGTGCATATTTCAGGGAGGGCCTTAAAATAAGAAAGAAAAATAGAGAGACTTAGAGGTTTAGAAAGGGAATTTCAGACATTCAGCATTGCCACCAACAATGGAACATTTAACATTGGGGATGCTCAAGAAACTAGAATTAGAGGAGCACAGATATTTCAGAGGCATGTGGCACTGGAGGTGTTTGCAGAAATAGAATGGACAAAGCCGTGGAAGGATTTGAAAACAAGGATGAGAAATTTGAAAATCAAGCTTTGCCTGAGCAAGAGCCAATTTAGGTTAGCGAACACAAGGGTGGGGGGTGAACTCAACTTAGTCTGAATAAGAACACAGGCAGCAAGGCTTTGGATGATCTCAAGTTTGCTGCATGCTGTCTTTTTTTTTAAAAAAAACTTTTCAAAAGGGCGGGAAGGAAGGGGGATATTATGTTCAGAAGTGCTCTTTGTGCATTGAGGGGCAACCCCCCTATGGTAGTACCCTCTCCTTCTTCCTTCTTGCCTGCTCTATAAAACACACCACCTCCACCCTCCTTCCTAAACTGCCCAAACCCTCCTGCCCAAGACCCCGGACTTACCTTGCCCTGGGATCCATGGACCTTCTTCTTAGGCCTGCCTGCGGTCCCAGCAGTGCCCACTAATGAGCTCTTGGTAGTGCTGGGACAGCTGGAGCCAGGGTAAGTCAACCATCTCATCACTTGCAACTCACCTGCTCAAAAACCCATCGCACATCCACAGGGATCTCACATCCCAAGGGACAACACCGTTAACTCTCACACACACCGTCACATCTGCATCAGGCTTATATCTTTTGGACCTTGCATCCCCATCCCATCCATGGTTCCCCTCACCACATAAATATTCCTCCAAGTGCCATGCATCCTGCTCACAACCTCTCCATCCATTTTCAGGCAGGAGAAGCTGGCTCACAACAGCAGGGAGAGGTCCCAGACTGGGACAGGGGGTGGGGGTGGGAGGGTATGGAGTGGCCCGTATTAGGTCCCTCACTCACTTTGAGGAGCGTGCCATCGCGCTGACTGGTGAAGACGTGGACCGTGCCTGGAGTGACAGTGAGGTCGGCGGCAAACACCTATCTGAGGATCTTGCAGCACATTCTCCCTCTCTCAATGCAAATTTGAGTGTTCTCTCTCCTGCTTTTGACTCTGCAGCCACACATTAATTATCTCTACTTTGGTTCACAGAGAGCTCTGACAAGTTACCAACACCCTCAGCCAGCCAGTCCCTCAGCTCCATCCAGGTCCTCACCTCCAGCCAAGAGGCCACCTCCTGTTTTGAAGAGATGCAAATAAGCAGCCTGGAAGACCTGTCACAGCACTTACCCACACCCTGCACCAGTGCAGAGACAGAAGAGACAGACACCTTTGTGGGACCTAGATCTAGATCAGGGTTGGGTTTACAATCTGGTGATCAACACACCGACACGTGTCTGCAGCACTCAGCAGAGGCAGGTTCAGCCGTGCTCACCAGCACTCAGAGGACTGCTGAGAAAGAGGCATCTGTGAGGTCTTGGATGACAAGCCACTGGTTTCAGCCTTCCAGCTCATCGTGGAGAGTCAGCAGAACGGAACGTCAAGCAGAGCTGTTGGAAGACCTCAACAGAGTGCCACACAGGTCAGAGGAGTGCTTTTGACTGCTCTGTGATGAGGTCATGCCCATGAGTGCACGCACGGAGGTCTCCATGGGAAGAACGTAGACGCCATGAAGACCCTGGCCCAATAGAATACTGAGTGTGCGCAGACCTGCACTCCATTGCTGTAGCCATAGGTGAGTTCCTGCAGTGGCAATGCAAGAAGGAAACGGGGAACCTCAATGTTCCTCCAGGTGCTCCTTCCCCTGGAGGAGTAAGGCTGGGGCCCTCAGCCGGAAGGGAGGAGGAGAGGCAGCTGGATGCAGCTTGATGAGTGGGTCATCCACTCTCTCTGCTCTCTCAGAGTCCCCTTTGCCTGTGATCCCCTCAACCTCATCCACTGTCACTGCAGAGGGAGCAGCTGGCCCAGAGGAGGACAGCCAAAGCAAGGTCTTGGCTCTCCAGAGGATGCACATCAAAGTCATTAGAGGCTACAAGATCAACCATTGCATAGGCAATCTCCACACCTGCTGCGGGTATCTGAACATCACCTACAAGAAGTGGTAGGCCTAGAAATTCTGATCACAAGTGGTTGCACGGATGAACACATTTTGTCACTATAATCTGAAAATATATTCATTTTCACTGAATAATGTGTTTCAGCATCATTAACAGGCTGCATAAGTCCCCCACTGCATCACATAACACTACCATCTAGAAGGACAAGGGCAGCAGACAGATGGGAACACAGATGGGAAGTTCCCCTCCAAGCCTCTCACCAACCTGACTTGGAAATATATCACCGTTCTTTCTTTGTTGCTGGGTCAAACTCCTGGAACTCCCTCCCTAACAGCACTGTGGGTGTACCTACACCACATGGCCTGCAGCAGTTCAAGAAGGCACCTCACCATCACCTTCTCATGGGCAATTAGGGATGGGCAATAAATGCTGGCCTAGCCAGTGACACCCACATCCCATGAATGAATAAAAAAAACCATTAGCAATTCAGCTGCACACAGCCGGACCACAAGTGATTCTGGAGGGAGAAATGTGTGTGTGATAGGGCCTTTTGGAGCCTCGTGCAAGCACTGTCCCATGCACGGAAAGCCTCCATCCATCACACTCATCTTACCTGTCCCAAGCATTTTCAATGCTGCCTGCTGGGCTTCTCTTTCAGTTGTCCGTCTCAGCTGACCTGCATCTCTGCCCACCCACTGACAACCATGCAGTATCTGCGCCCGTCCAACATGAGGCTCCGCTCACTTTCAATTTCTGCGAAATGGTAGTGGTCAAGTTTATTGTTAGCTTCCCCATCTTTTCCCTTCCCCCAGTCACCCATGTCCTTTCGACCCACCTGGCACCACCTCCTACCTCCCCACCGTCACTTACCAAGAGCCCGTGTCTTTCCAGGGTGTCCAGGTGAATGTACACGTTCCCTACCTTCCTGAGAATGCCACCCCCATTGATCTCCCTGACCACCTTCTTCCCACCCCCAGGGTCCGTTTCCGTCTCCGAGACCCCACCAACCACTTTCACCATTCCTTCTACCGCTACTGATACACCCTCACCCTCCCATCCTACCAGCTCCCTCTGCCCTCTCTCATACTCACCATTTCCTCCTGCCACACCCACCCTCAGTTTGCTCCCCAGGAGGCAGTCTTGAGTCCACAGACCCCTCCCCTGCACATTCACCTGGACATTCCTGAGAATGCCACCCCCATTGATCTCCCTGACCACCTTCTTCCCATCCCAGGGTCCGTTTCTGTCTCCGAGACCCCACCAACCACTCTCTCCATTCCTTCTTCCGCTACTGATACACCCTCACCCTCCCATCCTACCAGCTCCCTCTGCCCCCTCTCATATTCACCATTTCCTCCTGCCACACCCACCCTCAGTTTGCTCCCCAGGAGGCAGTCTTGAGGCCACAGACCCCTCCCCTGCACATTCACCTGGACATCGTTCCCCCCCTCCACCTTTACTCCTTCCCTCCCCCGGACTCCTTCCCCTCTTCAAACTCCCTCCCTTATGCCTTCCTCACTCTTTCACCTACATTCCTATTTTTTGCATTCTCCCCCTCCTCCTCCGGTACTCCCTCCTCCGCCTTCCAAACCTCATCCCCCCAAAACCTTTGTTCCCCTCCTAATCTCAAAACCCCCTGACACCTTCACTAACCACCTCACAACCTCAAACTCCTCTGAAACCTTTGTCCATGCTCTCCCAACCGCAACACCCCCACCCCGATACATTTGTCATCCCCTCCCAACCTCAATCCCCCGATACACCTTCCTCTCCCAGTCACAGCTAGATCTTCCTCTCTCCCCGCTCGCCAATCATCTGTAATAACTCATGGCCAAAACCCATGATGTTCCAAAGCATCAATGGATATCTCCCACCTTCCAAGAGCTGCTTTGTGGCAGGGCCATGTCCATGAGAACCCACCCAGCATGTGATGCATGTGTTCTTCCACTGTCCAGTAGCTGTAGGCTCCAGCATCTTCTTCTCCTCAGATGTGCGCGATCTGAGCAAGGCCCTAATGGTAAGTCCTGACTTCTGTACATCACACTTGTCTAGATGTGTTCTGGGCCGGCATGTTTTCCCACTGGCGTAAAGGTAAATCGGGCGTTAGGGGACAATTCTGGCCAGGCCTTACTTTGCATCCTATTACTGGGATATAAATTGGGTTCACGCCGGCCTTGGCAGGATTCACGGTCCCGACACCACCGGACGACCCTGCTGTGCCTTCACATCGACATGAATCCGATTTCTGCCCTTCGCACCGAATTGTCCCTGCCCCCCTGGCCGCCATAACACCCACCTCCAACAGGACTGTACAATTCTGCCCTAAGACAATAGTTTCAGACCAGAATTTTTCTCACCCTCAAACCGTTTGTGAAATTCTGTCATGTTATGATCACTCTTAGTTCATTTATTAATCCTGCCTCATTACACATTATCAGATCTAAAACAGTCTGTTCCCTAGTGGGTTCCAGAAACTGTCCGAACTACACTCTAAGAATTCAATCTCCAGTTTACCTTTGCTAGTTTGATTCATCCAATCAGTATGAAGATTGAAATCTCCCATGATTATTGCAGTACATATTCTGTCCTACAGTGCAGCTACTGTCAGGGGGCCAATAAACCACTAGTGACTTCTTTCCTGGGCTATCTTCACCCAAACTGAATCTGCATTTTGATCCTCCAAATCAAGGTAATTTCTCAATATTGTACACTATTGATCTTATTTATTAACAGAGCTACCCAACCTGTTTTTCTTGGCTTCCTGTCCTTCCAAAATGTCAAATACCCTTGAATATTCAGATCCTAGCCATGGTAACTTTGCAACCATGTCTTTGTAATGGCTATCATATCATACTCATTTATTTCTATTCATGCTATCAATTCAACCATCCTGTTACAATTGCTGTGTGCATTCAGATAAAATGTTTTTAATTGTCCTTTTTTTTACCTATTTTCCTCACTTTGACCTTATTGCTGTAGCACTCTTATGTTTGTATGCTCTGTCCCTTCCTGTCACACTCTAGTTATTATTACCCGCATCGTTAACCTCACTATTATCTTGTCCTTGCTCTTCAACTTTCCAAACCTCCCCTCACATAGGCCCCCACCCCTGACGATGCAATTTAAAGCCCTCTCTACAACCCTAATATACAATTCGCCAATATACTGGTCCCAGTGCAAGTCAATTGAAGGCTATCCCAATGGTACAGCTCCTTCTTTCTCCACTACTGGCGTAGTGCCCCATGCATCAAATGTGGGAGGCCATCCAGGATTGTGTTGGAATACTCATGCTATGGGGAAAGAGCAGGGGAGTGAGACTAATTGGATAGTTATTTTCAGAGCTGGCACAGACACAAAGCATTGAATATCCTCCTCTATGCAGTATGATTCTATGAATTACTAATGTTACAAACATACAAATACTTTAAAAATAACCTTCATTACCCCTAACAGGTGTATCACTGCACCAATAATCCAAAGGCCTGGATCAATGACCTCAATAATTTAACATAAGCAAATAATCCCACTGTGGCAATTTGAGAATGTGAATTTAGTTTTAAAAAACTGTAAAAAAAAAATAAAGTTGATCATGAAGCTGTCTGATTGTCATTGATTTTTTTCTCTTCTATATAAAATTAATCATCTTTATTTCTGTCAGTTGCTAACTGAATATTATTTTTAAAGTCTTGCATTTATATTGTGCTTTCCATAACCTCAGAATGTCCAAAACCACTTTACAGCCAATAAAGTACTATTTTAAAATGCAGTCACAGATGTAACAAATGAGACATGGCAGCCAATTTACGAACAGCCAAATTCCACAATTATAATGATCAAACATCTATTTTCAGATGCTGGGCTAAATATTGGCCAGGAAGAATGATACTGCTGTTCTTTAGCATAATGTAATGCCATGTGACCTTCTTAGCCATTTGAGAGAACAGAGTGCAGCGCTTTCTCAATACTACACTGACGTGTCAGCCTAGATTTAATGCTCAATTTCCTGGAATGAGACTTGAACTCACAACCTTCCGTGAGCCGAAGCGAGCTTACTGCTACTTACACCACCTAAACTTTCCACACACTGGCCGGGGTTTTGTCAAGCCGATGGGGTCTTACCCATGAGTAACTGATGGAACCCCCATCTGTTCCATGGGGTAACATGATGGTATCAAGTGTTCTTCAGGCAATTAATTGACTGCTGTCAGGCCTTCCCCATGAGTGAGGACCCCGACAGCAGAAGTCCTGCCTGCTGAGAGCTGCCAGTCAATAGAGGCTGGCAAATCCTCATGCGTCAGGTCAGCAGCAGTGGTGACTGCTGGCTGCACTACACCCACCGCAGGCCCAGGATTGTGGCGTGACCCCAGGCTCCATGTGAGCGAAGGAGAGATGGGGTTACAGAGTGGGAGTCACGGGAGAGGGGTAGTGGGGGAGGGCTGTCTTAGACAAGGGCAGGGGAGTAGCATTCAGTGACCCCCACTGCCTCTACCGACCCCCCACCGATGCCAGTGCCCTCAATCGGGCACTGAGTGCCTGATAACAAGGACCCCTATGAGGCACTGGTGAACCCATCAGGTTTTGCTGGCTGGCCTTCCGAGGGCACGGGAGACCCCTGTGGCCTCTATTTAATCCCACAGCCACCACTAAATTTTGAAGGGCTCAGGGATAATGGGTCTTAAATGGCTCTTTAATGAGCCTAGTAGGCATAACACCACCGCTGGCTGGGAATCCTGTATCAATCCCTTCTTCCCTCCGACTTGATCAAGGGAGATTTTCTGGGAGACTGACGTGGGGCCTCTCCCACGATTAGGTGGGCTCGCTGCCATGGTTCCCACTGCATCGGGCTACATAAAATCTAGCCCACTCTTTCAGTTGTTATGATATGCAGGTGGTATTTGCCAGGCTGACCAAATGCCAAAAGGAAACTTGGCCACGCTATCACAGCAATTTTGCAATTTGTATTTATTACAAGAAGGTTTGTGCACTGAAGTCAGAAGTAATGAATCCACTACGACCTTTGAGATTTTAAAGATTAAGTTGAAACATTTTTTTAACAAAACAAAAGAAAACTTAAACACACAAGATTACAGTTACAGTTACCTTTAGTTTAATAACAGTTCTCGCCAGATTTCTACATAACAAAACTCACAACTGCCTTTCAGGCAACACTCCAAATAGATCTTAATCTATAAAACATCCAGCAATATTATCACAAGGACCCACTGTTGCTGTAAGGAAGGTATTTCACAGCTTCTTTCTCCCTCTCACTCGACAGTGGAATTCCAAAGCTTTAACAAAACCTTGCTTTCTGGAACAGCAAATTTCTCCAAGGTGGCAAAATGTTTTTTTCCACAGGTCAGTTTCCTACAGCGCACCTTTCTAGGTCTCACACGGCCACTCCTCATACAGTTTTCCATCTTTATTTAAATATATTTTATCCCTTTTGATCTGTAAGTCCTACTGTTTCAACCTATCTTTGGAAGTTACTTTTCCCAGAATATAAAAATCTTTCATGTTGTCATTATGGCCAGCACTTTCGGGAAAAATAAACTTAACAACTTTGCCTTGTTTATCTTGTCAGTTATTAATGTCTAATCATGTCCGTTTGAAAATCAAACAACCTCTCAATTTATCTAAAAATGCAAATTCCATTCACACTATATCTGCTGATACTTCATCCTAGCTTACCCATTTCCATTTCAAATGCATGTTTTACCCCTAACCCTAACCACCTTTTATGATTCCAGCCTTGCAGTCTGTCTGAAGTGTAATTAAATTACAGATACACACAACACAAACCCCAAAAGCCTGCTGTTAAAATATCCCACAGTAATATTAAGAAAAAAAATCCTACCTTTACACAGTGTTGTTACTTTTCAAATTTTTAACTATTTTCAAAATCCTCACATTTTATTGCGTGTGTTCTCCTTGCCTCATGGTGTGGACATCCTCCCTTCTGCACAGTCAAAGCACTTGGTTCATGGTTGGGACTGAAAAACGGAGTGACCAGACTATGCAATTAGAGTAAGGGGCTAAATGACAGAGAGCATCAACATATGTTACCCATTGGTTTGTGCTAACACCCCATTATTGTGTCATGTGACTTTGGAAATTTAATGTGTCCTGGATGCAGAAACGATCCATTGTTTAAACCACTAGTGGTAATAATATTTCAAAAATACCGTAGTAATCTTGCCTCAGGCATTATATATGAAATTTATTTAGTTTTTGTTAACACCAGGTGGAATAGTTTAAGCCACTGCTGTGTTAGTGTGTCATGTCACTTTGGTTGCAGAAATTATACACTGTTCAAACCACTAATAAATTTCCATGTGAGATATATGTTATAAGGGGGTCTTGTGGTATAGTAAGTAGCTTCCATGTCTCTGAGCCAGAAGCTCCAAGTTCAAGTCCCACTCCAGGATTTGATGGCCACATAATTTGCATACAAAACATGGCTAAACAGGTTGATCATCAAAATAAAAGTAAAATACTGTGGATGCTGGAAATCTGAAATAAAAACAGAAAACTCAGCAGGTCTGGCCACATCTGTGGAGGAAGGAGCAGAGTTAATGTTTCAAGTCCATATAACTTCTTCAGCCTGCAAATCCTTCAACAGGCCACTAGCAGGTGGTAAGAGCAAGAGAGACTCCTGGTCAGCCATGCTTGATGCGGAGTGGTGCCCCTCAAGCTATAACTTCAAGCTAGTAACCTGTTGCAGGAAATTCAGATGTAAGGAGGTGCTTTGTCTGCCTTGTGTGTCTCTAGAGGTGGGAAGTCTTCCAAGTCTATACATTGTATATATATTTTAATCTAGAATACGACTGGCCCATTCCTCTAAATTTACCAAGGTGAATACTATTAAATAGCAGCTGCACAAGCTTAATTTTCATCCTAACCATCTGAACCCTTAGCGAAAAGGCTTTAGTTACTTAGACTGCAAGTCAGATGACTAGATATAATTGCTATACAACTACATGGAAAACTTGTTGTGATATTAAAATTTATTCCACAAATCAGCTGTCATATTCCAGTTTAAAACATATACATCACACATGGGAACTTATTATTACTAGTGGTTTAAACAGTGGATCATTTCTGCATCCAGGACACACTGAATTTCCAAAGTCATGACACAGTAATGAGGTGTCAACACAAACCAATGGGTAACATATGTTGATGCTCTGTCATTTAGCCCCAGTACTCTAGCTGCATATAATGAAGTCTGCTCACTGTTTTTCAGTCCAATCCTGCTTAATGTATCTTACAGCAAAAGCAGTGTCTAACACTTCACAGCTTTGTATGAAGCACACACTAGCTGCCCTTTCTCAATATAAAACTCAGCAATTGCCAAGGAACCTTGTATAAATGTAGACAAGTTCAACACTTGCTAATATTTCTCTACATGAAAAGCTATTGACAGGCAAGGTTCTTTAAGCATTCAAAAATGCTTAAAATGATGTAAGAAAACATACTTGACAGAATGATGGAAGGAATAAAAACAGAGAGCGAGCCAGAGCATTCTTCACTTCTGCTGTATTTCGTAGCTGGCTGAAGAATAACATACACAAGCAGAATGATCTGCAAAAGAGTTGGCATAACATGCCACGGAGTGGTATGACCGGGGTCTGATATGTTAATTTGGAAGTTTCCAATTTTAGTTAGGACGCCTAGGAAAAATGTGCTTATTAGGGGAGAGGGCTGTGAATTCATGGCAATATTACCTTTTTTTCCATTCATTCTTTGGACACAAGTTTCGCTAGCAGGACTGGTTGTTATTGCTCATCCTTCTTTACCTGGAAAAGGTGGTGGGGGGCAAATTAGCTGTCTTGCTCGGCCACTTTGGAAGATAGTTAAGAGTCAACTACACTGACTGGAGTCACATATGGGCCAGAGTGGCAAGTACAAAAGGTTTCCTAGTCTAAGGGACATCAGTGAACCAGATAGGTTTTTACAACAATCAGGCAGCCTTCTTGACACTTTTTACTGATAATGAAATTTCATTATCCACACTTTCTAATAAATGAATTCAAATTCTCAAACTGTCACGGTGGGATAGGAATTCATAGGGCCAGATTTTCCCATCCTGACAAGGTGCCAACCCATGTTCGGTAGGTTTTAAAAATGATGGGCAGGACCCAATTCCGAGATTCCCACACCCATTCCTGTCGTAGGCAACATTGAAGGTTGTGGGATAAGGATGCCAGTCTTCCCTGCAGGTCTTCTACCCTGACCGCTTCAGTATCCACCTGCTTCCGCTTCCACCTCAGGCCTTCACTAACTAAAGCCTGTCCCCATCACCCCACCATAAAAATAGCATGGGGTGGGTTACTGCCAGGAAGCGGGAACTGGCCTCACCTCAAAGGGTAAAGCTGGCCAAAGTGGCAGGATTACAAGTCCATTAACATAACCAGGACCAGAGTTCTCTCCAGTTGGCAGAATCTTCCGGTCCTGCCGAAGTCAATGGAATTTTGAATGGCCCGCTGCATCCACCCTGGAGTGACCTGCTGCTCTGGTGCCAGAAACTCCCGGACCATGACACCATCATGCCCTAATCTTAGCCAGGGAGTCAGTTGAAATGGCTCCTCATCCTGCTCCCACACCATTACCTGTGGTGTCCCCCGACGATCTACCCTTGACCCTTTAATATGTCTCATTTACAGGTGACCCTGAGCAACATCATCTGAAAGCATAGTGCTCATTCTTACAAATGCCATAGTGAATCCCAGCTCTGCCTAACCAGCACCTCTCTCAACTCCTTCACAGTTGCTAAATTTCCAACATCCAAAACTTATCTGAAATCCAATACTGTATGAACAAAAATTTCCTCTAATTCAATATTTGGATGACTTGAAGACATTGGGCAGAATCATCTCAGGTTTGAACTAAGTGCAGGAGCGGGTGGGAAAAAGAACATTTTACCCGCTGGCCACAATGGTGGCTTTTCAGGATGTATTGTCCCAATCCCACCTCATTAATTATGCATTCCCAGGAAACACGGTGTTTTGCTGGTGGGCAGCCTCTGGTTCACCTGCAACGCTGTCACCTTGCCGCTTCCTCACGCCGGGGGCCATATGTAAAGTGCAACCATGTGCACACCTCTCAGTACTTCCAGCCCAGGATTGCTGCACAGAAGGCATGGCCCCAGAAAGCAAGAACACTGCAGTCCCCGGATTCAGTTACGCATCCGTGGGAAGCCTTCTGGACACCAGTGGAGTCCGCCGCAATGTTATCTACCCCGGCTCTGGCCACAGGAGGCCCATCAGTGTCACCACTCCAGCTTGGGAGGCTGTGGCAGAGATTGCCAGTGCCAACACTGCACAGAAGAGGTCGGTCATCCAGTGCAGAAAATAGATGAAAGGAAGATTGCCAGTGTAAGACAACCATCTCATCACTCTAAACTCATAAACTCACAAACCCATCACAGATTCGCTGGCATCTCACTCACGGCCAGCTCAAAGGGCATCACCACTCACTCACCCTCACATCTCCATCTTGCCTCATATACTCTGGAGACTGCTTCCACAACCCTCACCTTCTTGAGGCCACTTGCACAGATCAACATGTGTCCCCACACACTTCCTGGAATAAGCCCTTTTCCCAGTAATGCCCTGCAGCCTCTTCCCTTTCTGAGGCCGATTCTTCCCCTTCCCCAAGCAAGCCAAAGCCCTGTAGCCATTGAAAAGCCACCTCCGCCTTATGGCTGGTTTCGTAAGCAGAGATCTGTCCCTGAGCCCCCCCGAAAAGCGACATGGTACTGCCTGCAAAGCCTGGTGCTGGAGACCACAAGTGCTGCCCAAAGCAAGGTAGGCAAACAAACCTCGAAGTCCCAAGCAAAGTGCAGCTCGCCAAGTACACGTCGCTTATGTTCAGTTGTGAAACACATTGGCATTGCTCGGATGATGCAGGGTGGGGGGATGATTCTGATAAGCTGAGTTTATAATAATATGCAGATATACTACAATGAAGTTTGGGAAACAGTGCCAGCCATCGACGGGCGGAGAGGACGATTACAAACTGGTTTCACAACAGTGTGAAACCGATTTTTGGCCTTCCTGCCATACGGCCCACTCACGCCGCCATGACGCCTGACGCCAGCGGCCATGGAAAATTCCATTCATTGTTTTCACCCCCCATTCCAAACTCCATCCCCTAGATACTGACTTCAGCCTCTCCCTGGCAACAGTCTGAGATTAAGCCAGTCTTTTCGCAACTTTGCTGTCACATTTGATCCTAAGATGAGCTTCTAACCTCATATTCATACCATCACTAAAATTGTCTATTTCCACCTCTGTTACATCACCCATCATTGCCCCTGTCTCAGCTCACCTGCTGATGAAACACTATTCTTGCCTTTATTCTCCCTGGGCTGAACTAATCCAATGCACTCCTGGCTGGTCTCCCACATTCTACTTCTGTAAATTTGACGTCATCCACAATTATGTGGAGAAGGGGAGAAGGTGGCATGATGATGATGTCACCAGACTAGTAATCCAGACAGCCCAGGTGAATGCTCTGGAAACATGGGTTCAAATCCCACTATGGCAGCTGATGGAATTTAAATTCAATGAATAAATCTAGGGGAAAATGCTCCCCCTGTTGGGGGGGGGGGGGGGGGGGGTGGGTGGGGAGTGCAGGCGTGCCTCTGACCAGCACGCCTGATTGGGGGCGAGCTGCCATTTTATATGGGCAGGCCAATTAAGGCCTGCCCAGCGTGACATCCGCCAGGAAGCGCTATGCGCTCCCTGTGCGGGCGGGGGGGTGTGGTGATTTCCTCAGCCGGGAATGTGCTCTTTCACAAGTGCATGCGAAAGAGTGCACTGATCACCCTGAGGCTAAGTGCTGCCTCAGGGAGATTGGCTCCAAATTTAAAAATGGTAAGCAAATTATAACATTTCCCTGACATGTCCCCTCATGTGACACTGTCACATGAGTTGGGACATGCCCATCACTTTTACTGAAACCTTTATTAAATATTTTAAAACCCTCAGGAAACCTCATCCCGCCTGTGGATGAGGTTACATGCTTTTTCTTAAGCCCGCCAGGGCTCCCAGCCTGGTCGCTAGCCCTAAGGTTGGATGGGCAGGTCCATTAATGAGGTTAATAACTTTTTAAATGGCCTCAATAGGCCGTTGACAGGTCAGTGGGCGCACAGCTGACTTGGCTGCGCCCCCGCTGACCTGAAAATGCAAATGACGCAGGGTGACATTGGGCATTCCGCCCGATGTCATCCCGCGTCCTTTTACACGTCGGTGAGCGGGCCCCACCCCCACTTGCCGACTGGAAGACCCTCCCCCTAGAGTATAAAGCTAGTCTCAATAATGGTGACCATGCCAACTATGAACAATTGTCATAAAACCCATCTGGTTCACTAATGTCCTTTTGGGAAGGAAATCTGCCATCCTTACCTGGTCTTGCCTACATGTCACTCCAGACGCACAGCAATGCGGCTGACTCTCAGCTGCCTTCTGAAATAGCCTAACAAACCAGTCAATTCGAGGGTGATTAGGGATGGGTAACAAATGCTGGCCTTTCCAGTGACACATATCACATAGAAGAATAAAAAACTCTGCTGGCCATGTCTTAACTCTCAGCAAGTCCCAGTTCGCTATCACTCCTGTGCTTGCTGACCTACATTGGCTCCTGATCAAGCAACATCTTGACATTCTCATCCTTGTTTTCAAATCTCCCATGGCTTTGCCCTTCCCTATCTCTGTAATCTGACCCAGTCCACAAGTTAGATATCTGTGGTTGTTTAATTCTGGCTGGTTTTTAATTGGTCCACCAGTGGTAACCATGCCTTCAGTTGCCTAGAGCCCAAGTTCTGGAATACCCTCCCTACATCTCTCAACCTCACTTTTTTTCCTTTAAGACACTAATTAAAACCCATCTATTTGATCAAGTTTTTGGTCGCCTGACCTAATGGACTGGATTTTCATCCTCGAGGCAGGTAGATGGAGTTGGTAAAATTCCTGGCTCGGCTGGTCTGCCTAGGGATAAAGAGCCCACAAGAACGGGATTTTGATTATGGAGGGGTGGGGGCAGGTGTGGGCTGCAGTCACGCCAGCCAGCCTGGGAAAAAGTCTGGAGGCAGCCACAGGGGCTGCCGGGTGCAGAGGAAGGCTGTTTCAAAGGCGCACCTCTGTGCTGTGGGACTTCGTCCCCATTATAATAAAAACAGAAAGGCCCTCCACCCTCATACCACCTCACCCTCCCAGACACTTCCCATACCCTATCCATGCTACCACATGACCCCCATTCCAAGCTGTGACCCCAAAAAACCTAATGGCCCCTCACGCCTCCATGTCAAACTATGACACTTCCATAACAAAAGCAGAAAATGGTGGGTATTTTTCTCTCAGCAGATGCTGTTAGGCCTGCTGAGTTTTTACAGCATTTTCTGTTTTTGTTTCAGATTTCCAGCACCGCAGTATTTTTCTTTTTGCTTTTATGACACTTCCATACCCATTCTATACATTGTATAGAAGCAATAAATGCTAGAGTGACAATCAATAAGATGTACATAAAAAAGCTTTCAAAAACAATAATTCATTGATAACTTTCCACTTTCTTAAAATAAACTTTTAACTACAGCCCAATAAAAGTGTCAATCATCCAGATCCTTCCAAGTATCAATAGCAGAAACTATAATCACTTGAAACCTCTTTATCTTTTGTAAATTGACATTGTAACATTGACAACAAAGATTAGAGAGCCAGAGTTACCAGTGAAGCAATGTTTTCCCTGGGGCTTTGGTGTTTCAACAGTCTAATGGAGTTTTGGGCTCTCAGCCAAGAATACAAATGATTATGCGGACTTGGTGAAAATCCTACCTAGTATCTCCTTATATGGCTTAGTGTCATACTTATTTTTCTAATGCTCCTGTGAAGTGTCTAGAAATGTTTCATTACAATAATGGTATTGAAATAAATGCAAGTTGTTGTTGATCTTAAATGTTGTAGGTTGCTTTGATTGACTGAACAATGCAATTGTTTGAAAAAAAATCCAATGTTGCTGAGCGGAGCGGACATGAAAATTGGGTAAAACCTTCTGAAATATTTTTAAGATATTAATGATTTATTGCACAGAAATGCACATGGATATTTCTGAGAGCTTTAATCTTTGAAGAGAATTTCAGGAATGGATTTCTCTGTTGACAGAAAAGTTTGAATTTTTTGGAAAAAGCAAAGTGCTCACAATTTCATTACAAATAGAGGAAATGTAATTGCCTCACAGTGTCTGATGAACATATGAAATATATTGGTTGGAATTTTCCAGCCCCCTCCACAATGGGTTCCCCTGCTGCGGGGCCGGTGAGCCACTGAAATCTCCGTTCACATCAGCGGACTGGGAGATCCCACCGGCTTGAGGGGCTGGCGAATTCCAGCCATTAACTCTGTCCAATAATATTTTGAAGTATTTCTATCACCCCGCTTTACTTATTTATCTGTCCCACTTTAGTCTTGAATATTTTGCACTCCTGAGCTGGAAAAGCAAGTCCACTGGGCCTTGTTTCAGCAGAGAGTTGTTTGAAATGTCCAGGTGACATATCACTACTTGTTAACTGTCAACCATGACAAATTGGTTGGAGTTTTTTTTTGTGTTGTTCACCCTTATTTAAAAAAAACTAATTTCTCCTCCTCCAACCCCCCCACCCCCGTTCACGTTATTCCCTAGCTGATTGAATGGCAAGAACCCTGTTCTCGGGTGACTTGTATCTAGCATCTGTTCATTGACACTTTGATGTCATGATTCAGATGAGGAAAGCACATTTGTTTCATAAGATCATGCCGTTTATCCTATAGTTTGTGGATGGAAAATGGCTACCAGCTTTTTTTCTGGCCAGGTTACTTGATATTAATTTGTTCTTGCTTTGCATCAAGTCTGTAACCACGATTGCTGCATGTTGATGTTAATACTGCTATTGGTGAAGGCTTCTCAGAACTCTTTGTATATGATGAAGCCTCATATTGTTTCAGTTCTTCAAGCTTTACAGTTAGTTATCTACAATTACTTTAGGATTCCTGTCACACGCCTCTCTTATAAATTAATTTTCACATGAATAAGGTTTTAACCTGAAGGGCAGGAAAGCAACAACGGAATAGCTAGAGGGATAATTGATTTTCATTTGGGTATGTAAATTATGTTTACTTCTCTTGTTACAATCTAATATAACAATGTCACAGGGTAATTTTTTCTATTCATAAAAATTGCATTCTATATTTAATCATGCAATAACAATATTGTTTTATCTTGAAAAAAAACAAGAAAAAAGAGATAACATACATCATAATCTAAAGTGAAGCAATGAAAATTAAATGGACAAATCCAGGTCATGCAACCTCAAACAATTTTTTTTCTCACCATCACTGCTGATACTCTAGTATTTCTCTATTTTTAAATATCTCTATCTCTGAAAATTGTTCCACTGTTTTCTCTTTCTAGGCTACACATCAGTGATGGGAAGGGAGCAAATGGGCAGTCTAGGATGTTGTGCACCAGCCTTAGGAGGACTCTATTTCCTCTTTTCCTTTTTCACCCTGCCCTTTGCTTAGCTATTACTGGTATACATCAGAGAATGGAAATTCAAGCTGTTCAGCTGTGCCTTCATGCAGCTAATTGTGATGTCATCTTTCTTCTTAACAGCACGTAAACTTACCACATGGTAAATCATGGGCATGAATGTGCATTGCGCTTTTGAATAAGAAAAAATATCACGGCATTTCCAAGTTTTCTTTTTGAAGGAAACATTAAGGGAAATATAGAGGATTAAAAGAAACACATCCCTCAGTCAAAGTTCTTGTTCAAAGGCCGAATGTGATTTGTTTTTTATTTTGGAAACCATATCCTTCCATATCTTGCTGAATCTCCTTTCAATACTTAAATTGAATATTTTCTCCACTTTGTTGCATTCAAAACAATTGGGGTCATTTTAACTTCTGCCGATATTGTTAAGCAGTCAATATTGGTTGTTTTATATATATCTTCATTACACCATTGAACTATGTTTTCTTGAACGTGGACAACTTGGCAATGTTGGAATTATTGTTTTTTTCTAGTTGTCTGAGTTGGTGATATTTATCAACTTTCTAATGGCTTGCTAGGTCATTTCAGGAAGCTTGAGGAACCAGAACGTAGCATGGACTACAGCCAAGTGTAGGCCAAATTGGTAAAGATGACAAATTCCCTTCCCTGGAGGATTTTTACTATAATGCACCTTCTGCGGTCATTCATTTTGTAGTACCAGCCCATGTCAGGAAATCTATTTTGCAACTTTTTAAGTTCCTAGTGCAGGACAATTACTGCAACACCAGTGTATCCCAAAATTTAAGATAATTACAAGGAATTAAAAGAGAGGTTAATTTAAGGTATATGTAAGCGGGCAGTCTGAATGAAAAATTTGCTGCACACACTAAGACAGAAGCAGAAACAACAAATTCTTCAAAAAAAAGAAAGTTACCTTAAAAGAATTCTAAAGGCTATACAGGAGAACTTTTTAGATCAATATGTAGAGGGTCCAACAAGGGACGGCGCAGCGCTGGACCTAATTCTGGGGAATGAAACTGGACATGGCTGAGGTGGTGGTGGGGGAGCATTTTAGTGATAGTGACCACAACATGGTACAATTTAGGCTTGTTATGGACAAAGAAATAGACAAGTTGCAAAAAAATGTTTTGGATTGGGGGAGAGTGGATTTGAGTAAAAGAAGGCAGGATCTGTCCAAGGTAGACTGGGAACAGCTACTCATGGGGAAATCTACAGAGGAGAAGTGGGGGGCGTTCAAAAAGGAAAAGGGGAGGGTACAGGCTCAACATGTTCCCTCTAAGGTGATAGGAAAGAGTAACTAGCCCAGACAACCATGGATGACCAGAGATATTCAGGATACGATGAGAAGGAAAAGAGAGGCTTTTACCAGGTACAAGGGAAGCAAATCAGCGGAGGCATTAGTGGAGTACAGAAAGTACCTGGGATACAGGTTAATTTGATAAGGTGGATTCAAAATTGGCTTAGTTGTAGGAGGCAGAGGGTGATGACAGAAGGATGCTTTAGTAACTGGAAGCCAGTGTCCAGTGGCATAGCAAAGGGATCTGTGTTTGGTCCGCTATTATTTGTCATTTATAAAAACGACATAGATGACTATGTGGGGGGTAGGATTAGTAAGTTTGTGGATGACACAAAGATTGGCCAGATGGTTAACAGTGAGGTTGAGTGTCTTGGGCTACAGCAAGATATAGAAGGGATAGTCAAATGGGCAGATAAGTGGCAGATGGAAATTAACCCTGAAAAGTGTGAGGTGATACACTTTGGAAGGAGTAATTTGACACGCAAGTGTTCAATGAATGGCATGGCACACGGAAGTTCTGAGGAACAAAGGGACCTTGGAGTGTGTGTCCATACATCTTTGAAGGCGGAGGGGCATGTTAGTGGGGTGGTGAAAAAAACATATGGGACACTTGCCTTTATCAATCGAGACATAGATTACAAAAGTAGGGAGCTCATGTTGAAGTTATATAGAACCTTGGTGAGGCCACAGCTGGAGTACTGTGGGCAGTTCTGGTTGCCACATTATAGGAAGGCTGCGATTGCACTGGAGGGGGTGCAGAGGAGATTCACCAGGATGTTGCCTGGGATGAAACATTTAAGTTATGAAGAGAGCTTGGATAGATTTGGGTTGTTTTCATTGGAGCAGAGAAGACTGGGGGGGGCGACCTGATCGAGGTGTACAAGATTATGAGGGGCATGGACAGGGTGGATAGGGAGCAGCTGTTCCCCTTAGTTGAAGGGTCAGTCACAAGGGGGCATTATTTCAAGGTGAGGGGCAGGATGTTTAGGGGGGATATGAGGAACAACCTTTTAACCCAGAGGGTGGTGACAGTCTGGAATGCACTGCCTGGGAGGGTGGTGGAGGCGGGTTGCCTCACATCCTTTAAGAAGTACCTGGATGAGCACTTGGCATGTCATAACATTCAAGGCTATGGGCCAAGTGCTGGTAAATGGGATTAGGTCAGGTGTTTCTCATGTGTCGGTACAGACTCGATGGGCCGAAGGTCCTCTTCTGCACTGTGATTCTGTGAAGTGTAGGGGTGGAGCTTAAGAAAGCAATTAGGAGAGCAAAGAGGAGATATGAGAAAGCTCTGGTTGGTAAAAGTAGGGAAAAATCCCAAGATATTCTATAAGTATATCAATGGGAAGAGGATAACCAGGGAAGGAGTAGGGCCCATTAGGGACAAAGGGGGCAATCTATAGGTCAAGCCAGAGGACATCGTTAGAGTGTTGAACGAATACTTCACATCCGTCTTCACTCAAGAGGATGAGGATGAAGGTATTGAACTCAGGGAGAGAGACTGCGAGGTTCTTGAGCAAATTGATATAGGGAGTGACAAGGTATTGGACGTGTTGGCAGGCTTAAAAGTGGACAAATCTCCAGGTCTGGATGATTTGTGTCCCAGACTGCTGAGGGACGCAAGGGAGGAGTTTGCAGGGACTCTGACCCAAATTTTTAATTCCTCTCTGGCCATGGGGAAGGTGCCAGAGGAGAGAAGAACAGCTAACGTGGTTCCGCTATTTAAGAAGGGTTGTAGAGATAAGCCAGGGAACTACAGGCCAGTGAGTCTCACGTCAGTAGTAGGGAAACTATTGGAGAAAATTCTGAAGGAGAGAATCTATCTCCACTTGGAGAGGCAAGGTTTGATCAAAGATAGTCAGCATGGCTTTGTCAGAGGGAGGTCATGCCTAACAAATTTGATTGAATTTTCTGAGGAGGTGACCAGGTGTGTAGATGAGGGTATTGTATTTGAGGTAGTTTATATGGATTTCAGCAAAGCCTTTGACAAGGTCCCACATGGGAGACTTATAAAGAAGGCAAATGTACCTGGGTTACAGGGTAATTTGATAAGGTGGATTCAGAATTGGCTTAGTTGTAGGAGACAGAGGGCGATGACAGAAGGATACTTTAGTGACTGGAAGCCAGTGTCCAGAGGTGTACCACAGGAATCTGTGCCGGGTCCCCTATTATTCGTCATTTATATAAATGACATAGATGACTATGTTGAGGGTAGGATTAGAAAGTTTGCGGATGTCACAAAAATTGGCCGGGTGGTTAACATTGAGGCTGAGAGTCTTGGGCTACAGGAAGATATAGTCGAGTGTGAGGTGATATACTTTGGAAGGAGTAATTTGACAAGGAAGTATTCAATGAACGGCAGGAAACTAGGCAGTTCTGAGGAACAAAGGGACCTTGGTGTGTGTGTCCATAGATCTCTAAATGCGGAGGGGCATGTAAGTGGGGTGGTGAAAAAGGCATTTGGGACACTTGCCTTTATCAATCGAGGCATAGATTACAAAAGTAGGAAGATCATGTTTGAGTTGTATAGAACCTTGGTGAGGCCATAGCTGGAGTACTGTGTGCAGTTCTGGTCGCCACATTATAGGAAAGATGTGATTGCATTGGAGGGGGTGCAGAGGAGATTCACCAGGATGTTGCCTGGGATGAAACATTTAAGTTATGAAGAGAGCTTGGATAGACTTGGGTTGTTTTCATTAGAGCAGAGAAGACTGAGGGGCGATCTGATCGAGGTGTACAAGATTTTCAGAGGCATGGACAGGGTGGATAGGGAGCAGCTGTTCCCCTTAGTTGAAGGGTCAATTCAAGGTGAGGGGCAGGAGTTTTAAGGGGGATGGGAGGAAAAACATTTTTACCCAGAGGGTGGTGACAGTCTGGAATGCGCTGCCTGGGAGGGTGGTGGAGACGGGTTGCCTCACGTCCTTTAAAAAGTACCTGGGTGAGCACTTGGCACGTCATAACATTCAAGGCTATGGGCCAAGTGCTGGTAAATGGGATTAAGTAGGTAGGTGGGTCAGGTGTTTCTCATGTGTTGGTGCAGACTCGATGGGCCAAAGGGCCTCTTCTGCACTGTGTGATTCTGTGTGATAGGAAGCGACCAGAGAGTGGAAATAGATTGGGCAATTCATTGGGAAAAATGCCCATATATATTTTTTAGGCCCTGTGACCTATTTCTGTACTGTAACATTCTATGATCCTCATTACTTACTCATTCCATCATTTAAAGAAAAATCCAGTCATTCTGATCCCCCAGAAAACTAAATTTAGCTCTCTGAGCTTCTCTTTATGGTTTGAGGATTGAAAACTTTAATACGTCCCTAAGCACTTCAGTACAGTTCACAATAGCCTAATGTGGTCTTATTAGGGTTATATTTAGCATTAACAGCAGTTTTTAATTTTTTTTCCTCTATGTATCTTTTAAATGCTAACATTTTATTTGACTTTGCAACTGCTGCTACATTGTGATAAAATATACAATATTTCATCACCTATATCACTCCCTAATCCTATTCATCATATTAAAGTATCCATATTAAAGTATATTTAAAGTATCCATAGTAAAGTATATTTTTAAAAAAACAGCCTGCTGTGACTGCTTGCATTTTCACTGAGGGTTTTCATTTCAGGGTAAATACTACATGATTGACTCCACAACCTATCATTATCACAATGTGGCGGGTGCTTGTAAGTTCACAGTTTGACTGACAAGTGCAAGCCTTTGATGTAGTGCTATGTGTACAAATGTATTTTCATGAGCGGATTAAGTACTTGAAGGATTTAAAATATATTGAATGGGTTATTGCCAATGAGAGTACTTTTTTAATAATGAAGTTATCAAGAGGCACTTATAACTTTACTTTATTTCATCTTGGAATGGTTCCTGAGATCGGGGTACTAGGTGGGTTGGCATAGAGTGTCTCAGGGTCAAGGGTGGTGGGTTAGGGGGCATGGATTGCCCTGAGTAGGCACTAAGTTTGCATATAGAGTATAATGGGCCATTGGGTTGGGTAGAGCTATATATGGAGATATGAGGAGCCATGGTGTTTGTGGAGGGGCATAGGTTAGCATGGAGGGCATGACAAGCCATGGTTGGGGGGGGGGGGGGGGTGGGGGGGACATAGGTTGACATGAGAGGGCACTGTAAGTGGGTGTAGGGGTATAGATTGGCAGGGAGGGCATCAGGGGATACATGGGCAGCCATGAGGTGGCATGAGTTGATTGGGGAGTGAGGGGTTGTGAGGAGTAAGGGCTGGAAAGCCAATTTTGGTGTTATTGTATTTTTAAAAATAAAATCCCAGAGCACTGAGGCACGCCTTTCGCACAGCCTGCCTCCACGTTGTTCCCAGGGGTGGTGGGCCCGCCTCCTGTTAACATTTACCACCAACCCCCTGCAGCCTGCCCAGAACAAAAATCCTACTGTCCAGGGCATTTTCTCCAAGGTCAGGTTTGCAAAGTTGGGAATTTTCCCAACTTTGCGCTCCCAACTTGGGAGAAAAATTCAGCCATTAGTTGGTATTGAGTTGAAAAGGAAGAAAGCATTCTTGATCCTTCTGTAAAAAGAAGTTATCATCAGTAATTGATTGAGGTTAGGAGTATATGCTCCAACAAGAATTCATCTGCCTGAGGACAGAATTATTATTCTGTGCTGGAAATCCACTTAAAAATAAACTCTGAGGCTTGCAAGGGTTAAGGACTTCAAAGTGACAACATTCGCCCCCTTATATTAAAAAGAAAGCAATAAAGGTTGTTATCCATCCAAATGGAGGTACTGTTATATTACCTTTGTTGGGGGTTATTGCCAAAATTAATTAATTTAATATATTCACAGACTCACAAAGGAGCAGTGCCAATATTAAACCTTAACTTTACTATTTAGGATAATTGTTTTCATAATTAACTGGCCATTATGAAAATTGTGAGAATCTGTAGCTCTGAAAGATGAGATTTTTGTGAATTTGCAATTGTTGATCATCCAAACCATATCAAGCCACATCATGCTCCATTTCTGATAGCTCTAGAAATACATTAAAAATAGGTAAATGTGACTCTTTGAAATCTCTGATCAAAAAGAACGTGCTGGAAATGTACAGGTCAGTAACTGCTGTACCTGAAAGAGAAACAGAAGTTGCTGCTTCGGGTTATAAGTGTCCCATTACTCTTCTTAAGTTGCTATAGATTTCAGGCTATCAGATATTTTCTTGGATTCAGTGTTACTTGAGTCTCAGCTAAACAGCCTTCATGAACTTATAATCACGTGTCTAACGCTCAATATTTAGTTATACAGTAATGTGGCATGGATTCCGTGCTACGTCAGCCATAGTTAACCACGCGTATGTATCTGTGAATATCTCCTACTTCCCAGACTGTGAACACTCCAGTGAGACGAAGCCAATTACAGTTCAATAAACATTTTAGATATAGTAAGCAAGTTAACACTTATTGTCAGTTTTGAATTATGTTTACCTTCTATGAAACATAGAAGATAACAAAGCACAATGCATTATCCCTGTTAAATGGGTGAAATATAACTTCCTGAACAGTGATTTCTCTGAAACTGGTTGGCACTGTCTTTCAGAAGGGAGCTCTCAGTTTCCGTAAGTTCCTTAACAAACCTCTACAGTTCTTACTTCTTAGCCTAGTCACTCTAAAAATGCCAGGATTTTCATCTTAAAATTATTGCTGCCAATGTCCAAATATTCCTATCATTTATTCAAGCACTGCTTTGAGTAATCCTATCAGATTTTTAACACTGAGCAGATATTAATACTGAAACAGGGCATGTGATCCTCAGTGTAACACTTTTTCCCAACGATATCACCTCATACCTTACAACACTCCATATTACAATGAATTGTTGGTCTACTGTATGCAGCCAGGACTTGGTAAGGAGTTTGAAACTACAACCTACTAACTCAGATACAAAAATACAAACAAAGGAGCTAAGCTTATATGTAAAGATAGAAGGAAGGAGGTGTCAGCGAGGAAGAGGGTCGAAGAAGATAACGCAGTTGTTTTGGTGTACATGGATTTCCAGCAGGATAAATTGGCATAAATTGATTAATCTTACCAGCAAAATTTAAGCAAATGAAATAAAGGGGAAAGTAGCAGCATGGATACAATGTTGATTGAGGGACAGGAAACAGAAAGTAGCAGTGAACGGTTGTTTTTCAGACTGGAGATAGGTGTAAAGTGGGGTTTTGTAGGGGCCAATGCTAGGAATACAGCTTTTTTTGATCAATATTAATGGCCCAGACTTGGATGCAGAGGGCACAATTTCAAAATTTAGAGATGACATCAAACCAGGAAAAATAGTGAATTTTTTTTATTCATTCACAGTATGTGGGCTTCACTGACTGGACCGGCATTTATTGCCCATCCCTAGATGCCCTTGAAGAGGTGGTGGTGAGCTGCCTTTTTGAACTGCTGCAATCCATGTAGTGTAGGTACACCCACAGTGCTGTTAGGAAGGGAGTTCCAGGATTTTGACCCAGCGACAGTGAAGGAATGGCAATATATTTCCAAGTCAGGGTGGTGAGTGACCTGGAGGGGAACTTCCAGGTGGTGTTGTTCCCCTCTATCTGCTGACCTTGTCCTTCTAAAATTGCTATGGTGTTGGGTTTGGAAGGTGCTGTCGAAGGAACCTTGGAGAATTCCTGCAGTGCATCTTGTAGATGGTACACACTGCTGCTACTGTGCGTCTGTGGTGGAGGATGTGAATGTTTGTGGATGTGGTGAAAATCAAGCAGACTGCTTTGAACTGGATGGTGTCAAGCCTCTTGAGTGTTGTGGGAGATGCATTCATCCAGGCAAGTGGAGAGTATTCCATCACACTCTGACTTGTGCCTTACAGATGGTGGACTGGCTTTGGGGAGTCAGGAGGTGAGTTACTCATCATATGATTCTTAGCCTCTGAACTTCTCTTATAGCCATAGTATTTAAGTGGCTAGTCCATTTCAGCTTCTGGTCAATGGTAACCTCCAGGATGTTGACGAATGCTGAAAAAGATCTTGATAGGCTTCAAGGTAAATAGGCTGGTGGAATGAGCAGATGAAATTTAATGCAGAAAAGTGTGAGGCATACATTTTGGTTGGAAGAATGAAGAGAGGCAAAATAAACTGAAGGGTACAATTCTAAAAGGGGTACTAAAGCAGAGAGACCTGAGGGGGTTTGTGTACAAATCACTGAAGTTGGCAGGACAGGTTGAGAAAAGCATATGTGATCCTTGGTTTTCTAAGTAGATATAGGCCAGATTTCTAACCTTGACTGGTGGGCGGGCCCCACCGGTTCGGCAGCAGGTGGGCAGCCGAACTCCACCGCTGAAATGAGGCCCGCTGCCATTTTGAGTGGGCGGGCCAATTAAGGCCCACCCAGCGGCCTGCCTGACAGGAAGCGGTGCCGGGGCGGGGTGTGTGGACGGATTCCCCATCTGTCAAAGTGCGCTCTTGCATGCGCACGAAAGGGCACACTGCTCCCTGAGACTAAGTGCTGTCTCAGGAGATTACTGACAGTGTCAAAAACATTAAAAATAGAAAAATATAAAAACTTTTAACATGTCCACCTCATGTGACAATGTCCTACGAGATGGGACACGTTAATAAAAAGGACATAAACTTTATTAAACTTTTTAAAAAATGGACATGAAACCTCATCCCGCCAGTGGATGAGGTTTCATGTATTATCAGGAGCCCGCTGGGGCTCCTGGCCTGCCCACCAGCCTTAAGGTTGGATGGGCAGGGTCTTTAATGACGGTGGGCGGATAGCTGATTTCGCTGTCCGCCCGCCTTCCTCAATATTTAAGTGGACCGGGATGACGTTGGGGGTTCCTCCTGATGTCATCCCGCGTAATTTTCCTGTTGGCGAGTGGGCTCCGCACCCAAATCGCCGACGGGAAAATTCTGGCCATATAGTGCAAAAGCAAGGAAGTTGTAGTAAAGCTTTATAAAACCTGGTGCCATCTCAACTGGAATATTGTGTTCAATTCTAGGAACTGCACTTTAGAATGGGTGTGAAGACTTTAGAAAGGGTGCTGAAAAGATTTACGAGAATGGTAACAGGGATGGGAGACTTCAGTTATGTGGACAGTCTGGCAACATTTGAGTTGTTCTCCTTGGAGAAGAGAAGGTGGAGAGGAGATTTGATATAGGTGTTCAATATCATGAGGGGGGTCCAAACAAGAATTGATAAAGAGAGAGTTCCCATTGGCAGGAGGATTGAGAACCAGAGATCACTGATTTACGATGATTGGCAAAAGAGTCAATGATAACTTAAGGAAATGACAACTTTACAGAGGAAGTGGTTAGGATCTGCAATACATTTCCTAAGAGCGTGGGTGTAGGCAGATTCAATCATAGTTTTCAAAGGACACCAAAAGAGAAAGAATTTGGAGGATCTCAGGAGAAGGGCAGGGGAATGGGACTAGCTGAGTTGCCCATGAAGAGAGTAGGAATGGACAAAATGAGCCAAACGGCCTTCTGTGCAGTAGCCATTCTATGATTTAAAAAAAATAATAATCTTGGGTTATTAATATTAATTAATATTAATATTATTATTAATATTTATCATTGCTGCAAAAGCCAATGTTTATTGCCCATCCTTAATTGTGGTTGAGAAGGTTGTGGTGAGCCACCTTCTTGATGCGCTGCAGTCCATCTGGTGCAGCTATTAAGAAGGGAGTTCCACAACTTTTATCCAGTGACAATGAAGGAACAGCAATATAGTTCCAAGTCAGGATGGTGTTTGGATTGGAATGGGACTTACAGGTGGTGGTGTTCCCATGCATCTGCTGCCCTTGTCCATCTAGGTGGTAGATGTTGTAGTTTTGGAAGGTGCTGGAAAGGAGCCTGGTGAATTTCGATGATTCTAAACACCAAGAGGCGATGGATGAGTGGGATGTGATGTGATGTGGAATATGATTTAGACAGCAGAGCTTTAGAAGGCAATAATGGATGGGCAAGTATGCAGACCTAAACAGTGATACTCATATCCCATGAATGAATAATTAAATAAGCTGCATTGAAATTTCCAGGTGTTGAAGCTAGAAGGGCATTGGAATAGCCAAGTCTGGTGGTGAGTTATGTTAGGAAATTCAATGTTTTAGCATGTTGACTATACATTCAATACATAATTGTTGGATCTATATATAAAATAGGTTACAGCAAAGAAATTAACTGATACTGATTGAGGATAGCCTTCTTAGAATTTGATACTTCCTTTTGGATGTTCACTGTAGCAGTCTAAGAATTGGAAGCAGTAGGCGGAATCATCCCAGATTTGCACTAAGTGCAGTAGTGGGCAGGTAAAACAACATTTTACCCACCGGCCGCGATAGCGGTTTAGATGCCATATGGTCCAAACCCGCCGCATTATTTATGCATTCCCGGGAAAAACATTGTTTCCATGGCAGGCGAGCTCTCATTTGCTTCGTCATGCCGGGCACCATGTTTAAAATCCAGCCACACGCACACATCTCAGCGCTTCCAGCCCACGACTAGAAATGTGAGGAGGTGCATTTTGGTAGGAAGAACATGGACAGACAATATAAAATAAGGGCTGAAATTTTGAAGGGGGTGCAGTAGCAGAAAGACTTGGGTATATATGTGCATAGATCATTGAAGGTGGCAGGACAGGTGGAGAGAGCAGTTAATAAAGCATTTAGTATCCTAGGATTTATTAGTAGAGGCATAGAGTACAAAAGCAGGGAGGTTATGCTGAATTTATATAAGACACTCATTGGACCTCAGCTGGAATATTGTGCACAGTTCTGGGCACCATATTATATGAAGGATGTGAACACATTGGAGGGAGTACAGAAGAGGTTTACAAGAATGGTTCCAGGGATGAGAAACTTTAGCTATGAGGATAGATTGGAGAGGTTGGGATTGTTTTTATTGGAGAGGAGAAGAAGGCAGAGAGGAGATTTGATAGACATGTTCAAAATCATGAGGGGGCTGGACACAGTAGATAGGGAAAAGCTGTTCCCACTTGTAAAGGATCAAGAACGAGCGGGCATGGATTTAAAGTGTCTTGCAAAAGAAGCAAGTGTGACATGAGAAAAAACTTTTTTCACACATTGAGTGGTTTGGGTCTGGAATGCACTGCCTGAAAGTGTGGTGGAGGCAGGTTCAATCGAGGCATTCAAGAAGACATTAGATGATTATTTGAATAGAAACAATGTGCAGGGGTACAGGGAAAAGACAGGGCAATGGCACTAGGTCATGATGCTCAGTTGGAGAGCTGGTGCAGACATGATGGGCTGAATGGCCTCCTTCTGTGCCATTAAGATTCTGTCATTCTGTGACTACTGCAGGGAAGATGTCCATTAAGGCAAAAAGACTGTGGCCCCCATGTTTAATGACGCATAACTAGAATGCCATTTGAACGCTGTGGAGGCCCACCATGATGTCCTCTACTCCCGCTCTGGCTGCTGTATGGGCAGTGGCATCACCAATCCAGCATGGCAGGCAGTGGCAGTGGTGGTCAGTGCCAATGCTGCACAGAAGAGGGTGGCCATCCAATCCAGATAGAGGATGAATGATCTGATCCATGCAGCCAGGGTATGGCAACTATCTCATCACTCTAAACTCTCACACTCAAGCCCATCACACATTCATTGGCATCTCACTCACTGCTTACTCAAAGTACATTACCAGCCATTCTCACACACATACCCTCACATGTCCATCTGGCCGCATCTCCTTTGGAGACTGCCTGCTCAGCCCTCACCAGCTTGAGGCCACTTGCACAGATCAACATGTGCCCCACACACACCCTGGGATACCCTCCTTCCCCAGTACAGCTCTCGTGCTGCAGCCTCTTCCCTTGCCTGAGGCCACTTCTGCCCCTTCCCTAAGCAAGGACTTGCCCAGCAGCCATTGCAAAGCCACCCATGTATGGATGATCTGGTAGGTAAAGACCTACCTGTAAGACCCACGCTAAAAGTGACGTGTCTGTAAAGCGTCGCACTGATGACTGCGAGTGCTGACCGAAGCAAGGTAGACAAACAGACCTTGAGGTCCCAAGTGAAGTGCAGCCCACCAGGTGCACACCACTTAGGTGCTTTTGTGAAATACGTCAGCGTGTTTTTCTGCCAACGTGGGCGGATAATTGGGGGTGGGGTGGGATAAATCTGGCCTTATAATATGTTGATGTGTTACAATGAGGTTCCCGATGTCTGATGGCAGGAAACATAGCCATAGGCAGGCTGGGCGGATGATTGCAAACTGGTTTTGTTCTGTTGTGAAACCGGTCACGCCATATTGTACGCTCGTGCCACCGAACATGCCAAACGTCAGCGGGCACTGAAAATCCACCAGTATTCTCATGTTAGAATGCTCACTGATTAGCATGTACAACTGTGAATATTAATAAATTGTCTACAACCTCAATTAGAGTTATATGATACGGTCTTATTACCACGTTAAAAAAAGTCAAATTGTTTTAATTAACAGAACCAGCATTAGTGTAGAATTACACTCCTTGTGAAGAATATTCTCATTAATGTTTAATAGGATATAACCTTTTCCTTTGGCTTTGGCTTGCCTTCAGGGTAGTATTTAGGCACTTTAAAAGCCTTACAATCTACTTTATCTGGAAAATCAGCAAGTCCACTGCCTTAACATAACTGGTAAATAACATTAGGTAAACAACATGCACAGAACAGAGGATACTGTGGGAGCTCTAGCAAGAATATCCAGTCATTAATCTTTTTGCATGAGTGTCATTGAGCATCAAGGACATGGGTGCTCATTGATAGATGGTGTTTGTATTCACAGTTACCTCTGATACATAAAATTGACCAAGATTAGAATGAACATCTGCATATAAGTACTAGTCTGTCTATATAATGGTAAATAATTATAAATACTAAGAAATAAGTTTAATTTTGTCAATTTAATTTCAGGATAATGATGAAGGTTATAAACTATTTTAATCTTATTAATTTATTCTGTCCAACTTTACCAGTGAACAGCAAAGGAATGATAACATAGTTCCAAGTCAGGATGGTGTATGGCTTGGAGGGGACCTTGCAGCTGGTGGCGTTCCCATGCATCTGCTGCCCATGTTCTTCTAAGTGGTAGAGTTGTGGGTTTGGAAAATGCTCTGGAAGGAGCCTTGGCAAATTTCTATGATTCTAAACAAGGTGATGGGTGAAAGTGATTATTATATCATAGTGTTTAGATTAGTAATGCAGGGAATGTGGTGGGTGTTGTCTATATGAGTTTTACGAAAGCGTTTCATAAGGTACCTCATAAAATGCTGGTTAACAAAATTGAGGCTTATGGAATAATAGGGCCAGTGTCTATCTAGATTAGAAAAAAGGCTTAAGGACAGAAAACAGTGAGTCATGGTTATTTTTCAGACTGGAGGGTAGAAGACAGTGATGCTTCCCAGGGGTCAGTGCTAGGACCACTTTTTTAGATAGCTTTCTTATATAAAAATTACTTGGATGTCGGAATACAGGGTAAAATGTCAAAATTTGTTGTTGATACCAAACTTGGAGGAGCGGCAATCAGTGAGGATGATATGAATTGCCTGTACAGGAAATCGATAGGCTAGGTGAATGGGCAGACAAATGGCAGATGGAATTTAAAACAGGGAAGTGTGAGGCAATGCACTTTGGCAGAAGGGATAGGGAGAGGCAATTGTGAGAATGGATTTTAAAAAAAACATATTTTGGGGAATATTGTGTTATTCTATAAAGAAGGCTGGGTGTCTATATGTGTGTGTGTGTGACTTAATTAAGCTGGGCAAGGGATTGATAGGAGTCAGGTTGTCTGGGGGGGGGGTTTAGAAACATCAAAGGGGTGGACATGTTAATTTTAAGGATAGGTTAAATCTAACATTTGCATTTTTAGATAAGTTGATTTGTTTATCAAAGGGGAGTCAGAGGTAACAAGAACCATGTTTGCATCATGCGGGAGTTCCATAGATAAATAGTAGTGGGGATATTATTTTCATTGACCTGAAAACAAAGACAAGAGAGGACATGAAAGATTTTATATTTGGAAGAGTTTCATAGAGGTGTGAAAACAATGAAAACGGAAATAAAAAATTGTATTTTGGAGTTGCTGTTGAGATGTTGAGATAGAGATAGGTGGAGACAGCTGGAGCTGTCTGAGCTGTTGAGCTATAGCTGGAGCTCTGGGCTGGCAGAGGATGCAGTTTGAATCATCCATCTAGTCAAGGCAGAAAAGTCTTGGGCTGCAGCAAGCAGTTTTATTCTGAAGGGGATTCCACCGCAGAGTAGAAGAGGGTAGGGTATGTGGTATGCCATTATTGAAGCTATAGCAGTTTTCCTTGTGCAATATTACTGAGTTTCATAGTAGACATCTATAAGTGAGTGTTGCCTAGAAGGTGCTTACTTGTGGGTTTGACCAGGTTTTTGGGGAAATGTTTTGTAAGACAAACCTTCATTGTCTAACTGTAATCTTGTGTGCTTAAGTCTTCTTTTATTTTTGTTAATAAGACTTTTACTTTTAATTTTTAAAATCCTAAAAGTGTTACTGACCTCTTACTGCTGAGATCAGTACGTCTTCTTCTCGTTTTCAGAATACAAAAAAAAGGGTATGGCCCGTAAGCCAAGTTTCCCGCTGGGATCTGTCTTGCCAGCAATTAACACTGGCTGGTTATAAAACAGTATAGACTTAATGGCACAATTCTAAAATGTGTGCAAGAACAGAGGGACCTGGGGGTGCATTTTTGAAGGTGGCAAAGCATATGGACCTTGGGCTTGAGAATTGGAGGTATTGAATACAAAAGTAGGAAATTTAAACTATTTAAACTCTACTTACATAAAGCTCTGGTTAAGCCACAACTGGTGCTGGTCATCAAACTTTAGGAAAGATATGAAGGTCACTGAGAGAGTGCAGAGGAGATTTGCCAGAATGGTTCCAGGGATAAGGGGCTTTAATTACAAGGTTAGGTTGGAAAGGTTGAGACTGTTCTCCATGGAGCAAAGGAGATTGAGGGGAGGTTTATTACAGTTAGAGAGAAAAGGATAGCCTAGTACAAACATTGTCCTGGCAACAATTGAAGGAGAAATTGAGGGTAAAAACAGGAAAAGGAAAATCAGATTGCTGGATAACATTGACATGTGGAAAAAGGGAGGCTTGAAGAAAGTCAGAAAAGAAGCAAGATGATGCCAAAAGTCCCAAAAGGACTATGGTGAAAACAAACAAACAAGCAAGATTATGACAGACTTAGATAAGGTAGACAAGGAAAAAATCTTCCCATT
Organism: Carcharodon carcharias; assembly: GCF_017639515.1. Taxonomy (NCBI): domain Eukaryota; kingdom Metazoa; phylum Chordata; class Chondrichthyes; order Lamniformes; family Lamnidae; genus Carcharodon; species Carcharodon carcharias. The sequence goes on along the minus strand of NC_054467.1, from coordinate 240,550,459 downwards.
GGCTGATTGTTCAAGGATTAGGGTACACAGATTTAAGATTTTGGGTAAAAGAATATAGGGGGAATGTAAGGAAAGAGCTCTTTTACACAGCAATTGGTAATGACTTGGAACTTGCTGCCCAAAAGGGTGGTGAATACAGAAACAATCAATGATTTCAAAATGAAATTGGATAGGTCCCTTAAGGAAATAAACTTGCGGGGCAAGCGGGGAACTGAGAATTACTGGATTGCTCCCCGGATGGCCAGCATGGACTCGATGGGCTGAATGGCCTCCATCTGAGCCGTAAATGACTCTATACCCTATCTGAGTCTTTCAATTAGATTGCTTTCTTGCAATTATGGTCAGATTCATTACTGTTAATTGGTATTAGTGAATCCTCTACAGCACTTCTCGTGAACATTAAAAAGATATCCCTTTGAAGTAGTGACTTTTTGAATATTCTTGGCTGCTTATTTCTCTACTTATCTAATTGTCTGTGTTATATTTCTCTCAGTTTGACACCAATAAACTCTCTGAAAACTGTTGTTGACTCTGTCTCTATTTTTGTCTTCAACTATCTCCGTCCCTCTCAGTCTCCTCCTGAAAGTTTCTTGACCCATTGCCCATTATCAGAACATAAGATCTAGGAGCAGGAGTACGCTTTTCAACCCTTTGAGCCTGCCCCGCCATTCATTGCGATCATGGCTGATCTCATTTTGACCTCAACTCCAATTTCCCACCCTCTCCCCATAACCATTCAACCCATTACAAATTAAAAATCTGTCTATCTCCTCCTTAAATTTATTCAGCATCTCAGCATCCACTGCACTCTGAGGTAGTGAATTCCACATATTCATGACCCTTTGAGAAAAGTAATTCCTCCGTATCTCTGATTTAAATCTACCATCCTTTATCCTAAAACTATGGCCTCTCATTCTAGAATGCCCCAGAAGGGGAACCATCAGCTCCACATCTACTTTGTCTATCCCCTTTAGCATCTTCTATACCTCAATTATCTACAATTAAAAGGGGCTTGCCACAGAACTTAAGGAGAGACATACTCGACTGAAACACTGGGCAGAATTTTGCCCTTGATGGGCAGGCGGGCCTGACCGACTCAGCGGCGGGCGGGTGGGCAGCCGATCGCTGCCGCCGAAACGGGCCCCACCGCCATTTTAAGTGGGTGGGCCAATTAAGGCCCACCCCTAGCATGTTGCATGACAGGAAGCGCTGTGCGCTTTCTGTACGGGCGGTGGGGGGGGGGGGAAATTCCCCAACTGCCAGCGCGATCTTTCACGCATGTGCACGAAAGAGCGCACATCTACCTGAGGCAAAGGGCTGCCTCAGGGAGATCGCTGAAAGGCTCGCAAATATAAAAAATAGAACAATAACAAATTCATTAGCATGACCTCCTCGTGTGAAAATGTCACACGAGATGGGACATGTTAATAAAATAAACCAAAACTTTATTAAACGTTTTCAAAATCACTATCAAACCTCATCCACTGGATGAGGTTTGTAAAAAAATCACTTACCCGCCTGCCCGCTGGGCCCGTGCGCCGAGCCAAAGTTCGCACAGGCCCCTCAAAATCCTGGTCCCTTGAAGAGTTAATGGCCTTAACAAGGCCTTTAATTAATGGCGGGCGAGCGTCCCACTGCCTAGCACGCCCACCGACCAAAATATCGCTATGGCGCGTGCTGACATTGGGACACTCGCGTGACATTTTAAGCACTGGCGTGTGGACTCCGCCACCCGCACACCAGCTAGAAGATTCTGCCCAACTCTGTTCCTCTTTCCATAGATGCTGCCAGACCTGCTGAGTATTTCCAACAATTTAAGTTTGTATTTATATTTATTGTGTCCTTGAGATGTCCCAAAGTGCTTTGCAATTAATTAAATGCTTTTGGAAATATTTGTTTAAGCAAACAAGGCAACCAATTGCACACATGGTTCCTCAAACAACACATCAAGTAACTGGCCAGTTTATCTGTTTGGCTGAGGAAGAAATGTTGCCCAGGACATTGAACAATTCCATGCTTTGCTTCGAATGGTGCACTGAGATCTATTACATGTCCCTGAACAAGCAGATGGGACCTCTGTTTAATATCTCATGCAAAAGACATGACTTTTTTTTATAATTTGTTCTTTCATGGGCTGTGGGTGTCACTGACAAGCATTTGTAGCTCATCCATAATTGCCCTTGAACTAAGTGGCTTGCTAGGCTATTTTAGAAGGCAGTTAAAAGTTAAGCACATTGCAGTGGGTCTGGTGTCACTTGAAGGCCAGACTAGGCAAGGATGGAAGATTTCTTTACCTAAAGGATATTAGTGAATCAGATTGGTTTTTACGACAATCAACGGCAGTTTCAAAGTCACCATTACTCATGTAAGTTAAAAGCAAAATACCGCAGATGTTGGAAAACTGAAACGAAAACAGAAAATGCTGGCAAAACTCAACAGGTCTAACAGCATCCGTGGAGAGAAAGACAGAGTTAATAAAAACAAAAAAACTGCGGATGCTGAAAATCCAAAACAAAAACAGAATTACCTGGAAAAACTCAGCAGGTCTGGCAGCATCGGCGGAGAAGAAAAGAGTTGACGTTTCGAGTCCTCATGACCCTTCGACAGAACTTGCGTTCGAGTCCAAGAAAGAGTTGAAATATAAGCTGGTTTAAGGTGTGTGTGTGGGGGGGCGGAGAGATAGAGAGACAAAGAGGTGGAGCGGGGGGGCGGGGGTGTGGTTGTAGGGACAAACAAGCAGTGATAGAAGCAGCTCATCAAAAGATGTCAACGACAATAGTACAATAGAACACATAGGTGTTAAAATTAAAGTTGGTGATATTATCTAAACGAATGTGCTAATTAAGAATGGATGGTAGGGCACTCAAGGTATAGCTCTAGTGGGGTTTTTTTTTTATTTATATAATGGAAATAGGTGGGAAAAGGAAAATCTTTATAATTTATTGGGAAAAAAAAAGGGAAGGGGGAAACAGAAAGGGGGTGGGGATGGGGGAGGGAGCTTACGACCTAAAGTTGTTGAATTCAATATTCAGTCCGGAAGGCTGTAAAGTCCTTAGTCGGAAGATGAGGTGTTGTTCCTCCAGTTTGCGTTGGGCTTCACTGGAACAATGCAGCAAGCCAAGGACAGACATGTGGGCAAGAGAGCAGGGTGGAGTGTTGAAATGGCAAGCGACAGGGAGGTTTGGGTCATTCTGTCCGCAAGAATGACCCAAACCTCCCTGTCGCTTGCCATTTCAACACTCCACCCTGCTCTCTTGCCCACATGTCTGTCCTTGGCTTGCTGCATTGTTCCAGTGAAGCCCAACGCAAACTGGAGGAACAACACCTCATCTTCCGACTAGGGACTTTACAGCCTTCCGGACTAAATACTGAATTCAACAACTTTAGGTCGTAAGCTCCCTCCCCCATCCCCACCCCCTTTCTGTTTCCCCCTTCCCTTTTTTTTTCCCAATAAATTATAAAGATTTTCCTTTTCCCACCTATTTCCATTATATAAATAAAAAAAAAACCCCACTAGAGCTATACCTTGAGTGCCCTACCATCCATTCTTAATTAGCACATTCGTTTAGATAATATCACCAACTTTAATTTTAACACCTATGTGTTCTATTGTACTATTGTCATTGACATCTTTTGATGAGCTGCTTCTATCACTGCTTGTTTGTCCCTACAACCACACCCCCGCCCCCCCGCTCCACCTCTTTGTCTCTCTATCTCTCCGCCCCCCCACACACACACCTTAAACCAGCTTATATTTCAACTCTTTCTTGGACTCGAACGCAAGTTCTGTCGAAGGGTCATGAGGACTCGAAACGTCAACTCTTTTCTTCTCCGCCGATGCTGCCAGACCTGCTGAGTTTTTCCAGGTAATTCTGTTTTTGTTTAAGACAGAGTTAATGTTTTGACTCCTTATGACTCTTCTTCAGACTCTTCTGAAGAGTCATACAGACTCCAAATGTTAACTCTGTCTTTCTCTCCACAGATGCTGTTAGACCTGCTGAGTTTTTCCAGCATTTTTTGTTTTTGTTTCATCATTACTCATGCTTGCTTTCAATTCCAGATGTTATGAGTTGGATTTAAATTCCACCAGCTTCCACAATGATTTGAAACCATGCCCCTCCCAGTATCTTTACAGTGTAGAAGGAGGCCATTCAACCCATTGACTCTGCACTGGCTCTCTGAAAGAGCATTCCACCTAGTCTCTTCCCCTGCCTTATCCCCTTAATCTTGCACATTCTCTCTTTTCAGGTAGCAATCCAATTCCTTTTTGAATACCTCGATTGAATCTGTCTCCATCATCCTTTCAGGAAGTTTGTTCCAGACTCCAACTACACTCTCGCCAACCACCCTCTGGGTGAAAAGTTTTTTCCTCACATCACATTTACTCTTTTTGCCAATTATTTTGAATCTGTGCCCTCTAGTTCTTAATGTTCTCTTGAGTGGGAACAGTTTCTCACTATTTACCCTGTCCATATCCCTCAGGATCTTGAATACCTCTATCAAGTCTCCTCTCAGCCTTCCTTTCTCCAAGGAAAACAGTCCCAACCTCTCCAATCTATCCCATAGCTACAGTTCTTTATCCCAGGAATCATTCTTGTGAATCTCCTCTGTACTCTCTCCAATGCTTTCACATCCTTTCTCAAGTATGACACCCAGAACTGGACACAGTACTCCAGATGAGGCTTAACTAATGTGTTAGACAAGTTCAACATGCCTTCCTTACTCTTGTACTCAACACCCATCCTAATAAAGCCTAAAATATTATATGCTTTATTAACTGCTCTCTCAACATGCCCTGCCATCTTCAATCACCTATGTACGTATACATCGAGATCCCTCTGTTCCTGCACCTCCTAAAGAGGGTCTCCCTTCATTTTCTACTGTCTCACCATATCTTTCCTGCCAAAATAAATCACCTCACACTTCTCCGCATTGAACTTCGTCTGCCACTTGTCTGCCCAATCCGCCAACATGTCCAAGTCCTTTTGAAGTTCAAGACTATCCTCATCACAATTGACAACACTTCCAATCTTTGTGTCATCTGCACATTTTGAAATGATGCCCTGCACACCACAGTATAGGTCATTAAAATATATCAGGAAGAGCAAGGGTCCCAACACTGACCCCTGAGGAACTCAACTGGTTAAAGGTTATTGTGGGTTGACAGGAGGTTACAATCAGATCAATCATGATCTTATTGAATGGTGGAGGAGGCTTGAAGGGCTGAGTGGTCTACTCCTAATTTGTATGTTTACTTTGGCTACTCTCTTTTTATATTTCTGTGTAGTTTACTCTCATATTCTATTTTTCCCCTTCCATCACCTTTTGCTCAAGCAAGCATGAGATGCGTTCCACGTTATTACCAAAACCAGGCATTGGTCTGGAATGAACTGGTTTATTTCTAGCAAATGAAACCATGTAAATTAATGAGGCATTTTGACTAATTTACATTTAGGTTGATTACTGTTAAATGAATACCACAAGATATGGTTGGACAGTAATACAATCATCATTAACTTTAAAACCAAATTGATTTTTTTGAAGTGGAACTTTTTTTTGAGATTGCTATCAAGAGTTCATATGATGTGAAGTAATGTATTAAAGGCGTTAGAACAGTAGCTTTGGAGATCCGTTGTCTCCTATCTTGTATAGCTTGTAATCAGGATTAGCATTATTTAATGTGCCACTATCTATGTCCCTCCTGCTCAGTCCAAAAAAACCCTGAATTGCAATTTATAAATGTACCTGCAACCTGTGATTTCTCATTTAATCACTGATGCTTAGCAGGAAGGGATCACATCTGGATGAGATGAATATGATAAGGTCTATAATTATAAAACAAAAAAGCTTATGAAAAACCCATATTGTTTAATATATTCAGTTCAGGTCTATCATCTTTCTTTATAAAACTCAGCTCTGATCATTACTGTTTGATCATTTACTATTTAATTCTTGTTTTTCAGTCTGTAGATGTGTAAATATTACTAACTAAAGAGAAAGTGTTTTGTTTCAAGCTAAATATGCTGACAGTTCTGGCAAATTATGTGCTTTAATAATCAATTGCTGCTCCTTGCAGCGTTTTATTGAAATGCTAATATTTCAGGAGCAATATGTAGCTGAAGGGAAATGGTGTGTACTATGAGTGCTTTTAGCACGTTCAGTCATAGCCACCATGGCAATCACGATAGTAAACAAAAGGAAATGAGTCATAAATACAATGGATGGAATCAGCAATAAAAGATAAAAGAGAAATTGCAGAAAACGGACCACGCTAACATCATCTGCATTTCTGTACAAGTGCCATAAAATCAAAGAACCATTCTTGTTTTTAGTTATACAATGTGGTTGATTCCCAATGGCTGTCCAGAAGAACCCACTTAGTGCTTTATGAGAGAATTTCTTTTTGCGTTTGCGCCGTGTGTTTCAGGGCCAAGGACAACATCTCCTGCCATGCTTGGGTCTCCGGTGTGCTGATCTTATCCTGCCCCAGCATTGCTGGGGTCTGCACTTGTTGCCTAACAGATATGTCCCAGGTGCAAGTGTTTCAGGAGATCCAAGAGTGCATCCAGGCCAGATCTCACTCAGAATGAAAACCAACGGCAGGAATGTAGCCTGCTGTCAATGCTTCTATGGTGCATTGCCATGGAGATGAGGCCCGACATTGACACAATTGCAGAGAGATGCAGGGGGACAGACCGTGCATGTGCAAAAAATTGCCTAAGGAATTTTTTTTAACTGAAAACCTGACCATAGGACCTGGAAAGATGGCATGAAAAGCTTGCTCACATGACCTGGTGAACAGTGCGAAAATGTGCCCATGGGACCGGTGTGCAGTGCAAAATTAGCCCTCGTGACAAGGTTAGTCCAGAGCTGAGGAGGCAGCAGAAGGTTGCTAGCTCCGTAGAGCTGAAGTGTTGTCATTAGCTCCCTGCAGCTGGGGCTCAGAGATGGCCCAGAGCAGTAGTTGCCCATTACAGCTTAGGAGGTTGGATCTTAGAGAAGCCTGGGAGCAGTTGTCAGCTCAGTGAAGCTGCCTACTCTGTGAAGCTAGAAGTTGGGGCAAATGAAAGCCCACGAGCAGTGGTGTCTTGCTCAAAGCAGCTAGAAAGGTGGAATCATGCCGATAATTAGATGCTGGCATACAACCTTGTGAATCCAGTGGGATGAAGTCTCAGGAGAAGACACTGAGCAGCTGGGAACAAGCAGTCGTTGGGGATGTCTGAATTCCATGTTCTCTGTCCTGAATATAAGAGCATGAATTGGAGCTGCTGTTGAAGAAAATCAGAGGCTAGATCCTTGAAAGAGAGGAGCTGAAATCCCTTGTGAGGAATAGTTATAATGGATTTTGGTGACTTTCAGTGATCACTAACATTTGAATGGGTTGCTGAGAAATTTGTGGGGCCTGTCTTGGTTGTGTCTGCCATTTGGTGTGCAGTTTGTGGCTTGTGTTCAACCACATTTTTCCTGTTAATTCATGTTTACCTCTTATTAAGTCTGTATGTTAGAGCATAAGATAGATAGTGTTAAGCATTAGTTTTGCTGACTTTCGTATAGTAAAATTTCTTCTGTTTGTTTAAACTATGGAATCTTGTGGATTTATTCTACAAGTAAATACCTGGGAATTCAAATGTTGTCTACTTTACAACAGGCATCACTGGTCCCTACCTGGATCTTAAATATATATTAATATGCTCTTGTGTTCAGGACAGAGGAGAACATGGCAAAAAAACAGAAGAGTAGTCTATGTTATTAAGAAATGTTCTAGTATGTTGAGATGCTGTTAGTACTGATCAGGTATTTAAGAAGGATCTAAAACCATAATTGTGAATAGTGTTTTTGTTGGATTTATTGCTACCACTTTTGCAGAAAATTAAATGTAACAAAGCTGTACCTTTGGGTAAAGTGCACTCAAATCATTGAAACTAGTGACTTCAATAAATGATACAGCAAACTCAATCTTTGAATTATATGTATGTGCGTGTTACACATTAGAAAAATGTTTCTAATCAAAGTAGTGCACTGAGGTTACAAATGCAAGTGTTGCACGCCATTTGTGTTGTGAAAAAACTTGAGGAAAGATATTTCTGCGAAACTCCTCAGACACTCAGGAATTTTTTAGAAATAACTTGGGCTGCTGCTAATATTTTCAAGAACTCATTAAATACTAGAGACTAGTATTTGTCACTCCAGTATTTGAAAGAAGAAATGGAAGTATGGAACTGAGCATAATAGAATAATTATTCTAGCATTCCTAAGGGAAATGCTTGCAAAGATGTAGGAGAGGAATGACTAGTGAAATTCCAGTATGCATTTTGGATCTCTGACTGATCACAATATTAACATATTAAATATTGTAAGTAAGGTAACAGGGGCAGTTAATTAGTATCAAAGCAAAATCCAGAGTAGGTAAAAGCCATTTGACCTATCAAGTCCACTCCTTCTAGAATTTGTTCCATCACCAACAATCTTACTTCAACCTCCAAAGCCACCAGTTGCTCCTTACATTACAGAAAACTAAGGTGCAAATCTTTCTCTGCCCATTTTGGAGAATTTCTTGAATGAGCCAGAGTTGGAATTGCACCAAGAAGCCTGCTTACTCCACATGTCCCTACCGCCACATCCAGAATTACCCACCAGCAGTAATGGCAAGTTCAAAAACTGTCCACCAGGTGCCATATTCTCAGCTGTACAACTTAATTTTGAGTATGTCTTGCCAAATATCACAGAATATTATAGTACAGGCTGTTCACTCAACATGTCTGTGCTGGCCATCTGAAGGATCAATTCACATGTGCCATTCCCCTGCCTCTCCCAGTAACCCTGCGCATTCTTACTTTTCAGATCATAATCCAATTCCCCCTTGAATGCCTTGAATGAATCTGCATCCAGCATACTCCCAGGCAGTGCATTCCAGGTCCTAACTATTCGCTGCATGAATAAGTTTTCCCTCATTTCACCATAGCTTCTTTGCCAATTAACTTAAATCTGTGCCCTGTGGCTCTCGATCTTTCCACCAATCAAAATAGTTTCTCCCAATCTACTCTCTCTAGACCCTCTATATACCTCCAATAAATCTCCTCTCAAATGTATCTTCTCCAAGGGAAACAATCCTAACTTTTCCAGTCTGAACATTGCTGGCAAGGACAGCATCTGTTGCCTATCCCTAATTGAACTTCGGCTGAGTGGCTTGCCAGGCCACTTCAGAGGGCAATTAAGAGTCAACCACATTGCTCTGGGTCTGAAGTAAACCAGACCAGGTAAGGACGGCAGATTTCCTTCCTTACAGGACATTAGTGAACCAGGTGGGTTTTTATGTCAAATGACAATAGCTTCATGGCCAACGTAACTGAGACTAGCTTTTCAATTCTAGGTTATTCACTGAATTTAAATTCCATCACCTGCCTACTCTCATGCCTTCACATCCTTCCTTCAGTACCCAGAATTGGACGCAATACTCTGGTTAAGGCTAAACCAATTCTTTATACAAGTTTAATGTAACTTCTTTGCTTGTGTACTCTATACCCCTATTGATTTATTGATAAAGTTCAAGATGTAGGGTGCTTTATTAGCCACTCTCTCAACCTGTCCTGCCAACTTCAATGGTTTACGCCCAAATACACCCAGGTCCCTCTGCTCCTGCATCCTTTTTAGAATTGCACCTTTTATTTTATATTGTTTCTCTGCATTCTTCTTACTAAAGTGAATCACTTCACACTTCCTTACATTAAATTTCATCTATCACTTGTCACAGAATCATTACAGCGTAGAAGGAGGCCATTTGGCCATTGGGTCTGCACCGGCTCTCCAAATGAGCAACTCCCCTAGTGCCATAACCCTGCTTCTCCCCATAACCCTGCACATTCTTCCTTTGCAAATAACAGTCTAATTCCCTTTGGAAGCTTCAACTGAACCTGCTTCCAGCACACTCTCAGGCAGTGCATTCCACCCATTACACCAAACTGTCTCTGTCCTTTTAAAGGTCCGCACGATCATTCCATTGTATCATCCACAAGCTTTGAAATTGTGGCCTGTACACCAAGGTCTAGTCATTAATATATATCAGGAAATTCAGAGGTCCTAACATTGATCCTCAGGGAACTCCATTATAAACCTTCCCCCAATCTGAAAAACAAGTGTTCACCACTACTCTTTGTTTCTGTTACTCAGCCAATTTCGTATCCATGTTGCTACTGTCCCTTTTATTACATGAGCCCTAACTTTGCTTGCAGGTTTGTTGTGTAACACTTTATCAAGTATCTTTTGGAAGTCCATGTGCACCACACATTGACAGCAATACCCTCATCAATCCTCTCTGTTACCTCATCAAAAAACTCAAGCAAGTTAGTTGAACACAATTTTCCCTTAACAAATCTATGCTAGTTTTCCGTAATGAACACAGATTTGCCCAAGTGACTATAAATATTGTCCTGAATTATTAGCTGGATTCTTTTGCCCCTGGAGGAGGGGAGGAACATAAGAACATAAGAAATAGGAACAGATGTAGACCATTCGGCCCCTCGAGCCTTCTCCACCATTCAATAAGATCATGGCTGATCTTCTTAAGCTTCGATTTCCACATTCCCATCTAACCCCGATAACCTTTGATTCCCTTGCCTAACACAAATCTATCTACCTCTGCCTTAAAAAGGAAGGAGGTGAGAGGGCATAAAAATTTGGTAGGTTGGCAAAGGCACCGATACCCGACGCCTTCTCATTTCCACCAGAAGTTCTGGGCGGGAAGGCACATGGTTAACCTTCATGCCCTGTCTCCATTTGAGTTCCTTAAGCGGCCCAATAATAACCGCTAAGGGCCTCTTCTGCTACAATCTTCTCAGCTCCATGCGGGCCTGCAACATGTGGCCTGAGTGACTGGCTGCATGTCATTTGGAAGGTGGGAGATCTCCCGATCTGTACTAACCTGTACACGATCGAGGACATGGGCATGGGGCAAGCGGGTGGCAACAGACAGCTCCCTGCCTTGCTGCCGAAATCCATAGCCCCCTCTCCCTGCGACCCCCACCCTGCGAGGCTCCCCCATACCTCTCCCACCCTGTCAGCAGCTTTTCCTGAGTTGTTCTATGATCCTGTGACTCTGGGAGGTGTTGTTTAGGCAGCAGCTATGGCCTCCTCCGTGGCACTGTCAAGTACAAGAGTTGCCAGCCTCTGATTGGCCAGCAGCTTTTGACAGGCAGGACGTCGTTTTCCATGATCCCAAGGAAGGCCCGCCACTATCCCCTTAACTGTCTGATGGGCAGAAGATGCAGAGGGTCTCCTCCTAAGAGTCAGCGTGCGTGTCTCACCACTTTTTCAGGTAGTGAGCAAGACATCCGCTAAGAACAGAAGATTCCCCCTTTATTTCTAAAAGCTTCCCCATTACCGCGGTTAAACTGGCTGGCCTGTAGTTGCTAAGCTTATCCTTACACCCTTGTTCAAAAAAGGATGTAATATTTGCAGTAATCCAGTCCTCTGGCACCATCCAAGTCTAAGGAAGAGGCAACACCTCAACCAATCAGAGTCCACTTGTCAACCAATCAGCACTCTCTTTTCATACAATATAAATTGCTGTTTCCTTTCCTATTGGTATTTGTAAAAACTGCCTTGATGGGTGCAAGCTGAAAAGCTCCTACATCATGTCTCTTTTTCTCAGCAATTCTAAGGAAGATTGTAAAATGATGGCCAGTGCCTCTGCAATTTCCACTCTTACTTCCCTCTGTATCCTTGGATGCATCTCATTTGGTCCTGGTGTTTTATCAGCTTTAAGTACATATAACCTAACCAATACATTCTCCTTATCAATTCTAAACCCTTCAAGTGTCTGATCTACCTCCTCTTTCACCATAAGCAGGACAGCATCTTCTTCCTTGGTAAAGACACTTAGTATCCAGTAATATTCATTTAGTACCTCAGCCATGTCCCCTGTCATCATGTGTAAATCCCCTTTTTGGTCCCTAATCGGCCCCACTCCTCCTCTTACCATCCTTTTGCTATTTATATACCTATAGAAGGATTTTGGATTTCCTTTTATGGTAGCTGCCAATCTCTTTTCATACTTTCTGTTTTTCATATTTGCGTTTTCAATTCCCCTCACAACCTTCTTCATTTAACGTGGTTCTCAATTATATTATCCACATGACAACATCTAGATTTGTTTGCCTTACCTTTCCCCTTTTGCCTGCGAATCTTTGATTCCAATTTATTTAGGCCAAATCCATTCTTAACCTACTGAAGTTGATTATTTTTATTCTGGGTGCTTCTTGACCTTTCCAAAGCCAACCTAACAATCCTTATGATACAATGATCACTGTCTCCTAAATGTTCTCCTACTCACACTTGATCCACTTGGCCCACCTCATTCCCAAGAACCAGATCCAGCAATGCCTCCTTTCTTGTTGGACTGGAAAAATATTGCCGTAGAAAATTCCCCTGAGCACACTCTAGGAACTTTTGCCCCTCTCTGTCCTTTATATTACTACTATCCCAGTCTCTATTCGGATAATTAAAGACCCCCATTATAACTACTCTATAATTCTTGAACTTCTCTGCAACTTCCAAGCAAAATTATTCCTCTATAGATTACACTGAGAAATGTCTAGCAATTGCAATTTTTTTGTTTCTTATCTCTAGTCAAATAGATTGTGTCCTTGACCCCTGTGGATCATCCTCTCTCCCCACACTGCAATGTTCTCCTTAATAAATACTGCCACCCTTCCTCCTTTCATACCTTTCCTAGCTTTCCTGAACACCTTGTATCCATGAATATTAAATACCCATTTCTGTCCTTCTTTGAGCCAAGTCTCTGTTATCGCCACATCGTATTTCCACATGGTTTTCTGCGTAACTACTTAATAATCTTACTTAGCACACTCCACCCACCTCCTATAATTTTTAACGCTTTTATTAGGTCTCCCCTCAGCTCTCTCTGTTGCAAAGGAAACAATGCTGGCCTATCCAATTTTTCCTCATAAATAAAATATTTCAGTCCAAGAAACATCCTCATAAATCTCCTCTGTACCCTCTCGAATGCAGTAAAATCTTTCCTATTGTACAGTGACCAGAATCGCACAGAGTACTCCAGGAGATAGAGGGAGCAAGCAGGAGAGCAATTGGAGAAAAGCATGGTACAAACTTTTCTCTGCACATAACATTCCATGATCATATGATCATTCCACTGAAAAATGCAGCTACAATATCAGCTGTTCAACTTTCTCTACTCCTCTTCCTCACAATAATCTACCTTCCACCAAACTTCCAGCTTTTTGTTCTCTTAACTCATTGTCAGCAAACCAGCTTGACCAAGAACTTCACCACTATGGTCCAGTGAATTGTATTTGTGGTAAAAAGGGTTCCATCCTGCATTAACCTCTCTGAGTATCGTGGAGAGTAACATGTGACAGTTCACAACTTTAGCAATTGTTTCCAAATGTGGGCTTTGTTTTGACAGATGTTAGGCAGATAATGCTGGCTAAATTGAATATATAGCATTGGATTTGGCAAAATAAAACATAGCAAGCTGAACAATGAAGCTGCGCTATTTATGCCCTTCCACTGTACTAAAGGCAGATTGTCTATTGTATAGATGAAGAGGGAATGAGACTTGAGATACCAGCTGGTTGAGAGCTGTTATCTGGAGGCTAACAATGAGAAGGCATGCATAATATGGCTAGGTTGTGGTGAGATAAATAATAGCAGCTGAAGCTCTGCACCTCCAACTGTCAAAAACGACTGTTTCGCAGGGCAGAGTGTGTCATACGTGCTGGTAAGATGGATGATGACATTACAATTAACCATTCTGAGTTGAGTTTTGCAGCTCATTATGTCACACGTGAAGTGCTATCATTACTTGCTGTCTGCTGAGCTCAAGCCCACAATTGTCAGTTGTCTATGACATACTAGTGACTTCCCTCTGTGTTTGGGAGGATTAATTAGCTGGATTAAGATTACTCTTGTCACTACCTTGCCTTTTAGTCAAACATCTCAGTTCTCCTGCAATGCTTTCTTTTTTTTCCAAACAATCTAACTTCTGGCATCCCACTGCTTTGAGTTGCTGCTGCCTTTTCAAGGTAGGCACCACTGTTGCACTTTGACAAGTGTGAGAACACACATCTATTATGGTCAGTAAGGGGCACACGAGGAGACAGGCGACTATGCCGGAGTGAGACAGAGACTGAGTGAGTAGCGAAATAGGCTCACATGGTAAATCCTTTTCAGGTTTATCCACAGATTAAGAATCAAGATCTGACATAAATAAATTAGACTAACTTGTTAAGTGGAGAACTGCCTGGAGTGGCAGTTATCTGTCAATCACCTGAAAGCACTTGATTGAAGAGGCATTAATTACAGTGGCAGGAAACAAAACCAGATAGTGAGTCATCAGAGGATCTGTTCCCTTATCTCCCCCATGCTCACTGATCTACATTAGCTCCTGGTTAAGCAATGTCTTGATCTTATAATTCTCATCCTTGTTTTCAAATCTTTCTATGACCTTGCCCCTCCATATCTCCGTAATCTCCTCCAACCCTACAACCCTCTGTGCTCTTCTTCAGCATTCCCAAATATAACTGCACCACCATTGGTGGCCATGCCTTCAGCTTCTGAGGACACAAGCTCTGGAATTCCCTCCCTATAACTCTCCACTTCACTTTCCTTCTTTAAAACAGATCTTAAAATGCAACTCTTGACCAAGTTTTTGATTATCTGACCTAATATCTCTTTATGTGGCTTTTTAAAAAAATATTTCATGGGATTTGGGTGTCTCTAGCAAGGCCAGAATCTTAATAGCCCTTGAATTGATAGCCTTCATAGGCCAAGGGCAGTGGATCTGGAATTACATAACCCATATCAGGTAAAGATGGCAGATTTCCTTCCTTAAAGGGGCATAAGTGAACTAGATGGGGTCTTTTTTTACAACAATCAATGATAGTTCCATGGTCACCATTACAGAGACTAGCTTTCAATTCCAGGCTTTATTAAGTGAATTTAAATTTCACCAGCTCCTGTGACAGGATTTGAACCCATATCAGAGCATTGCCTGGGCCTCTGGATTACTACTCCAGTGACCTTACCATTATAGTGTCCTACTTTATTTTATAATGCTCCTGTGAGGAGCTTGGGATGTTTCATTATGTTAATGGCGCTACATAAATATACATTGTTATTGTAAATTGCTAACATTCCATCCAATACAGAGGGAGTGCTGCACTGTTGGAGGTGCTGTCTTTTGGATGTTAAACCAAGGCCCCATTTGCTTGCTTGGATGGACATAAAAGATCCCATGGCAATATCCTGAAGAAAAGCAGGCGAGTTATCCCTGATATCCTGATTATTAGTTATCATTCGGCCAACATGATAAAAATATCATTTGGTCATTCTCACATTGCTGTTTGTAGGAGTTTGTTGTAGGCAGACAGGCTACTGTGTTTCCTACATTAGAACAATAACTACATTCAAAAGTATTTCATTGGCTGCAAAGTGCTTTGAGACATCCGGTGGAAGTACAAGCCTTCCTTTTTTTACAGTTGCAATGGACATAATCAAATGACTAAGCATGTTTAATTTAGAGATTTGCCATTGAATGTCCCAGATAGCTTTAAACTGAATTTTTATCCTAACTTTGGGTAAGTTTAGCTGTTGGTTCTAACAAAAATAGTCAATAAGATTTGGGCCCAGAACTTGAGTGTCCCAGAAGATGCATAGGGGGAGCCCGCAACACCCTGCAGAAGTTGTCATGCAAGGACAGCACAGGAATTGCCTGGGAAGTTTAAACTTCCAATGGGCAATTACCCAGTGCCTGGAATCATCCAATGCACTGATTTAAACCAAGAATTCGGGTGGTTCCAACTGTTTTAGTAGAATAATTACCCGTGAGTTAGAAGGATTAAAACCACTTTTAGCTCCTGGGTAACTATGGTACTGACTCCCCTCCCAGGCCCCCAGCTGGACAGCCTGACTGCCCCCCACCACCCCACCCACTAACTCTCCATCACCCAAAGACCCACACTGCCTAACTACCCTTCTGACACTTCCCCTGCACTGCACTGAAAGAACTCAGGAGCTGCTGTGCTGCACATTTCTCACCAGGCCCGGGTTGGAAGATTGCGCAAGAAATCAGATAATTAAAAAGGAGCGGAGTGGCAATCCAAAGGTGATTGTCACTCCATGCAATCTCTGATCCTTGGATTCTCAAAAACCTATAGGATTCAGTCTGGAGTGCAAATTGATCAAACAGAAGCCCTGCGTATTTCTCACTAGCAAACAATACTCAGCTGATTAAAGTACAAATTGTAAATGGTGGATGATCACAATAGGATCATTAATAACTGGAATCGAGAAAAATACATTGATATTTCAGCTAGGTACTGTTCATCAGAACTCATACCTGCCTTAGTTTTTTTCAAATATATTGAAGTAGGCAACTCACAGGTTTTGGATTGAACTATCTCTATTTTGAATGTAAATTCTAGAAACAGGTGAAACATATAAGCCAAACAAAATGAAATGGTTGAGGTAAATGGTTTAGACAACTTTAAAGGGAAACTAGACAGTTATATGAGAGAAAAGGGCATAAAAAAGATATGCTGCGAGGTGGCGGTAGAGAAGACTAAACACCAGAACCAACTAGTTGAGCTGAATGGCCTGTTTCTGCTCTTTGTAACTCTATAAAATTTTATGCAACCTTCAGATATGGCTAATATAATACTGGCAAGGCCACATTTATTGCCTGTCCCTAGTTTCCCTTCTTCTTGAGTAATGACAGTTTGTATAACTGAGTGACTTGCTGGGCCATTTCAAAGGGGAAAGGGCAACCACTTGGTGTGTAGGTCAGACTTTTTTTTTTATTCGTTCATGGGATGTGGACATTGCTGGCTAGACCAGCATTTAATGCCTAACCCAAATTGCCCTTGTTCAGAGGGCATTTAAGAGTCAACCACGCTGCTGTGGGTCTGGAATCACATGTAGGCCAGGCCAGGTAAAGACAGCAGATTTCCTTTCCTAAAGGGCATTAGTGAACCGGATAGGTTTTTATAGCAATGGTTTTGTAGTCATAATCAGACTTTTAATTCCAGATTTTTATTGAAATCAAATTTCACCATCTGCCATGGTGGGACTTGAACCTGCGTTCCCAGAGCATTACTTAAAGTCTCTGGAATACTACTATGCTACTACATCCCCATAGGGAGCATTAGACATTAGGAAGTCAGTTGGCTTCTTCAAAAAATTAGTAGCTTTCATGGTTATTTTAATTTACATAATAGAAATTAATTTTTTCTCTTTGATTCAGTGCCTTATAATGTTAACGGTTTCAATCATCAAAGACAACATCAAAGCTGAAGCCTCTGAGCCTACCCTGTTACTAGTATGCCTCTGGTCATCTTTGGGCATGAACAATATAATGACTTACTGGTCTTTTTGAGCAAAATACTGCATTACATTTTCTAAGGGCAGAATATTTAGCTGATTCAGCGGGCGGGTGCCTGACCCGCTCGAGCGTAAAATAGCGCGTGATGACCATCGGGTGAGCGTCCTGACATCATTGCGAACTAGTGCAATGTTTCACTCTGCGGGTGTGCGTGGGAGTTGGAGCCGTGCCTGCCATCAATTACGAGGCCAGTTAAGGCAATTAAGCTGGATTTTACATTGTCCGTGTGATTTGTCGCTTGTCGCACGGGCAAAGCAGGCAGCTGACAATTTGCTAAACCTCAACAACGGCAGGATAAAAAGGGTCAGCAGCATTGCCAGGGTGAGTTGTGAGGAGTTTTGGAGATAGTTTGCTGCTGGTTGTTTATTGGTACTTGGCAGCCTCAACTCTGTTCGGGGCTTCATTCTTAGCATTTCTAGGCTTCATTTCAGGACGTATTGGTGTCTCAAAGGCCCCCGGAGGATCCAGGTATCAGACAGCCTTCCGTTACCCTGGTAATGGGGATTACGGTCTCCACACCTCCTCCTGAGGCAGAAGGGAGAGGAGGCCAGGTGCCCCAGTGCAGCTTCCAGGGAGGGACCTGTGGGAGGAGAGGTGTAGGCACAAGGGGCACAAGGCCAGCAGGAAGTCTAAGGTGGAAGGAGCCGCAGAAGACGCCATTAACCTGCTGTCAGGGTATACAGGCGGCGATGCAGTTACCTCAATAAGTCTGAGAAGGAGGCTACACCTCTCAAGGGAAACTGTAATCTCCATTTGTCAGATGATTGGGCCTGAGTTCAGCTCCAACTGTGTGAGTGGACACACCACGCTGGTGGCTCTGAAGGTCACAGTGGCCATCAACTTCTAAGTTTCCAGCTTTTTCCAGGGGTCAGTGGGGGATCTGTGTGGAGTCTCCCAATCAGCTGTCCACAGTTGCGTGAAGCTAGTGACAGAAACTATGCTCAGACGGGTACTGACCTTTATTCTTTACCGTATGGATAAGGCAAGCCAGGCTGAGTGAGTCAGAGGCTATGCAGCGATTGCTGGGTTCCCCCGCATCCAGGCTGCCATCGACAGCAGACTTGTGTACATCAATGCACCAGTGGGTCAATCGGGTGCCTTTATCAACAGGAAGGGATTCAATTCCATGAATGTGCAGATAGTGTGTGACCATAGGATGTATATTCTGTAGGTCTGTGTAAGGTACTCTGACAGCTCCCACGACGCTCACATCCTGAGACTCTCACAGGTGCCGAGGCTCTTTAGTGCTCCAGCCCGACTGGACAGATGGTTGCTGGGTGACACGGATGAAAAGGTGGCTTATGGTGCCTCTCCACCACCCAAGAACAGAGGCAGAGCAGCGTTACAATACGAGACATGCTTCCGCAAGGGCGGTGGTAGCGAAGACCATAGATCTTCTCAAGATGCACTTCCAATGCCTGGACCGTTCAGGGGGTGCGCTACAATACCTCCCAGAGCAGGTGCCACTGATAGTGGCTGCATGCTGCACTCTCCACAATGTGGCACTGGTAAGAGGGGACCCACTGGAAGAAGAGGATCTTGACGCAGCTGCACAGGCTATTGATGATGAGTCCAGTAGTGAGTCAGAAGAGCAGCACGGTGAGGAGAATGCTGAGGGTGTGGAGGCATACCTCGGTAACCTCCAGGGAGGCAGGGACACCACGGCGCCTTGATCCAACCCTCCTTCAGCTAGGCTACCAAATAAGCGTTACCACCTCATGCGCTGCCGCCGCCATCCTGGATGTCTGAAATGACTTTCATTTGCACCCAAAATCCACTCAATGCCTGTGCAATAAAGTATCCAGCCACTCAGGTCCAGCATTACACATTGGCGTACTCTGCACTAGAAAGAAAAATGGTGACACAAACTCAGGCCTTCAGAACTAAAGCAATGTTAATGTTATTGTCATATTGAACGCATTACTGGTGTTGATGTCCCCACCTGCAGACATATAAACCAAACATAAGTAAACAGAAAATCACATGTGAACAATCCTTCTTCTGCTCATTGTGCCTTAAACTTATGTTTCCGAATGCTATGTTTTGGTGCCACCCCTCCTATTGCTGGCATCGTCATTGGAAACAGGCTGCTGACTCTGCTGACTTGTTGGCCTTGATGACCTTGACGATCGTCCTCTAGCTAGTAGAGCCTGTGCTGGCCCCAACTGGGACGGTGTAGCCAGTGCCATGGCTGGCATCTCCCCAGTCATCGCAGCCTCATCAGGTGTGATGGTCACTGGCAGAGGGGAGGAGGAGCTGCTGCCGTCATCCAGAGGACCCTGAGAGGAGCCTGCAGAGGTGATGAGCAGCTCATGCGCCAACATAAGTTCACTCTGGACCTCCCTGCTCACCACTGATGGACAGGGACCTAACTGGGATATTGGTTGCCTCATCCATCTCACACACTGGCACTGACCACCTGAGGTCATTGCCCGTGTAAGGGTTTGCAGGTCAGAGTGCAACCCCTGGAACCCTTGATTCTGTCCCTGGAGCTGCCTCTTCATGAGAGTCGCCGCTGTCTCAACGGAGGACATGCGCTCGGCCATGAGGGTCATCGCAGCGCTCATGTTCCACATAGACTCCTCCACAACAAAGACCATGGCCGCAAATCCTCATGGATCTCCGCCAGATCTTCCACACATCCCACTGGACATCAAGCATCTCCCCACTAATGGACAAGTCCAGAGGTTCATCATCTGCCTTCGACTGAGCATCGTCCTGGTCCTCAGTAGTCCTCCGGCTGCCAGCACCCTGGGCACTCTCTGCCTCCGCCTGTGCCTTAAGCAAGTGTGAAGTGCCCTCACCAATGTGCAACGACATTCTAGCCGCCAATCTAATGCCCACCAAGGTGCTGGTATCTGCGCTGGTGCCTGGCTCAGAGATAGGGTGTGGCGCAGGTACACATGAAGCCTGGTGGTCCTCCAGTGTCAGGGGTGGCCCTTTGGGTCCAGAGAGCAAGTGTGTGCTGGCGAATCTAAAAGGCAGAACAAGGACATGTCATTAGCTAAAGTCATCACACTGTCACTGTGCATGACAGGCACAGAGACAATTGAGATCTGCATCATGGTGCCATTGTCTTTCAATGATCAATGGGGACTCCAGGTTTGTGGTTGCCATCAATGAAGAGACTACACCAGAATGGTTGCACAATCCGAAACTCTCACCTCTGTGCATTGTGCTCTTACCTTCATCTGGCACCCCCGCCCCTCCACCACCCTGTTGCATGTGAAGCGTGCGGGCTCTTCAGCTCAAGGGCATCCTGCTCAAACCTAGTCAGCAGCAGCAGGTTGGGCGGGCCTCTGCCTTTATGTGACCTCTCTGATTGGTTATGGCTTGTCTTCTCCTGAAAGGACAGAAGAGCATTGGTTAGTCCATTCTCTGCCTGCAGCGCCATTGCAGTCTGGTCAACCCCAGCTGAGGAACACCTTGCAGGGCACATCCGTGTCATGGCCCTCGAGCCACAAGGCACTCAATCCAAGCAGCCAGGGCCAGCTCCAGCATCATTGACAGTTACAATCAGACCCTAGCACCCCTGAGGTCTATGGGAGGATGGCCACACCTTAACACTTCGGTACACTGACCCATACCAACATGGTACTCACCCTTCCTGAGTGCAACAGATCATTGAACCTCTTCTGGCGCTGTACTCATGTGCGCCGCTCCACGTCATGGCTGCTAACCAGCATTGCCACCTCCTCCCACAGCCTCTTTGTGAGGTGCGGTGGCCTCTTCCTCCCATCTCTAGGGAAAAGAGTGCCCCTCCTGGCAGCCACCTCCTTCAGGAGGACCGTGAGACACTCATCTGAAAAGAGGGGGCCGAGTGCCCACCCGACCTGCCCTCTCGCCTGGTGTCTCAAGCCGCACTCGACTGTATCACTTTGCTAATGCAGAACAGACTTTCTTCTGTGGCAGCCTTCCGAAGCCTTCCTGGCCATTTTTAAACCAGCCGTCAGGTCGCCATTGGTCCTGGCAGCCGACAGGTCCCCGCAGCCGCTCGGCTTCCTGGCCAGTGGGGAGCTACATTTCACATGCCCGCACACCAAACTCAAAATTCTGCCCCTTGTCTCCCCTCTTGTTCTCAAATGTGGCATATGCTGCATTTCACTACCAATCTCTGTCCTGTTTTGTCATGTCGTACTTTGGCTCCATCCCTCTAACATTAATTGATTTATTTTCTTCTCCAAATTTCAGCTCCTGAAAGTGCTAATTCATATTGGCGTGTGGCTCTCAGCACTTGCCACCCTTCAACACCTTTGCTAAACTAACCATGTTTTATGTGCAAATCTGGACAGTGCACATCAACAGTCTATTCGTCAGGGAAACCATAATCCTGTCATTGGCCAACATCCAAAAATGATTTCCAATGCCAGTCAATGAACAATCATCAGGAGCGGCTCCCACTGGTTGATTATTCCCCTCCTTGTGGCTCTATAACCAACCCAGCTGAAATCAGCTAAATTAGAACTTGGAACAATCTTGGCCTTTAAGACTTAGTTCAGTACCAGGCTGTGTTAGGATCATTACCTGAGGAGAGAGAACCATTAAAAATATCAATTAACACAGGAGCCTGGAAGGAGTTGGGTGGCCAGCAGTTTACTAAGAACAGGGTCAAGGAAGCATGAGGTGAGTCTCATGGACAAGATGTGTTCTGAGGGGGCATGAGCTCTGATAGGTGAGATAGAAAAGATGCAAGTTCAGGGATAGGACGGGGGTCGATGGGGAGCCATAGAAGAAGTTTGGCCTGGTGGGCCAGGGAAAGGGAGGGTAGCGTTATAGCCAGCAGGATGGATAGTCTCAACCTTAGTGACAAAGAGGTCTGTGTGCTCCTCACACTGGTTGGAGGTGAGGCTGGAAGAGACAGGGCAAAGGGGTTTAAGAACATAATTTACAGTAGAAAAAGAAATCAGAAGTTATCCTTACCTTCCAGGATGATCTGGGAATAATAATAAGCAAGAAATCTTCAAATGAGGTGGCATCAGTAAGGGGTGGGTGAGGAGACAGATGACTATGTCAGAGTGAGACAGAGACCAAGTAAGTAGCGAATTAGGCTCACGTGGGAATTCGGTGCATGGGGGAAAGAGTTATGATATACATAGGAATTATTCTAAGTCGGGAACAGGAGCAGCTAGAGACTGGGTGTAAACCTCACCATCGGTGCTGAGTCAAGAAAAAAAAATCAAACAATGACATCACAAGAAAACAGTAAGTTCATTGGTTGATAAGGAACTGCTGTAAGGTAGTTCCTTTGAATAGCTGTAAATCAGAAAAGCGTATTATTTTTAAAGAAGTAGCTATTTGGAATTGAGTAAGAAACACTAGGGATAAAGGGAAGTCAGGGCCAGTAACGATAAGTCAGATAAGTAAAGCAAAGTAAAATAAAGTTAACATAAGGGAAGTAAAGTTAGGAAATGACAGGGCAGCTTGGTCCTGTGGAATGCATGTCCTGTAATATGTGGGAAGTTGTGGATACTACTGGTGACCTGGGCGACCATGTGCAGGAAGTGCTGCCAGCAGCAGAAACTTGAGCTCTGGGTTTTGGAGTTCGAGCAGTGGCTGGAGTCGCTATGGTACACCTGTAAGGCTGAGAGTTATGTTCAGAGAGGTGGTCACACAGCAGGTTAGGAGCATGGAGGCAAGAAGGGAATTGATGACCGCCAGGCAGTCCAAGAGAACCAAGCAAGTAGCGCAGGAATCCCCTGAGGTCCCGCTCGCAAATCAGCTTTCCGCTTTGGATACTGGTGAGGTGTTTGGTTCCGTAGACCAGTTCAATCAGAGCCACGTTTGTGGTACCACAAGCAGCTTGGCTGTACAGGAGGGGAGGAAGAAGAAAGGAAGATCAAGAGTGATAAGGGATTCAATAGTTAGGGGAACAGACAGGCGTTTCTGCGACCATAGACATGACTCCAGGAAAATATGTTGCCTCCCTGGTGCCAAGGTCAAGGATGACATTGAGTGAATACAGGACATTCTTCTGGGGGATGGTAAGCAGCAAGAGGCTGCCGTCCATGTTGGTACCAATGACTTAGGTAGGAAGGGGGATGTTGTCCTGCAGACAGGATTTAGGGAGCTAGGTAGAAAATTAGCAACAGGACCTCAAAAGTAGCGATCTCCAGATTACTCCCAGAGCCACGTGCAAGTGAGTACAAAAATTGGAGGATAAAGTGGATGAATGCATGGCTAGAAAGATGGTGCAGGAGGGAGGGCTTTAGACTCATGGGACACTGGTATTGTCTCAGAGGGAGATGGCACCAGTATAAGCCGGATGGGTTACACCTGAACAGAGCCAGGACTGAGTTCCTTGGAGGGCGTTTTGCTAGTGCTGTAGGAGGGGGGGGGGCTTCAAACTAACTTGGCAGGGGTGTGGGAATCAGGAGAGAATCTTAGAGTAATCAAGGTGCACAAAATACTGGTAGAGACAGATAACACTAGAATAGAGAACAGTAAGTTAATAGGCAGAGTTGGAGTAAGGGAGAAAGTAATGAAGTCCAAATCAGGTTTATACTGCATGTATGTGAATACATAAAGAGGAGGTGATGGCGTGGTGGTATTGTCACTGAACTAGTGTACCAGAGACCGAGGGTAATGCCCTGGGGACCTGGGTTTGAATCCCACCATGCAGGTGGTAGAATTTGAATTCTAAAAATTAAAAGCCTAATGATGAAATCATTGTTGTAAAAACCCCAGCGGCTTTAGGGAAGGAAATCTTCTGCCCTCCATGTGACTCCAGCAATGTGGTTGCCTCTTAAGTGCCCTCTGAAAAAAGGGCAGCAAGGGATAGGTAATAAATGCTACCTGGCCAGTGATGCCCACATCCCATAAACAAATGTAAAAAAAGTTACAGGCCATCCAGTGTTATGATGATAACAGGGACCTGACTCAAGGGAGAGCAGGACTGGTTGTTAAATATTCCTGGGTACAAGGTGTTCAGAAAATATGGGGCAGAGGAGAAAAGGAGGAGGGGTGGCTGTATTGGTTAAAGAGAGCATTGCAGTGCGAGAGAAAGAGAATGTACCAGAGCATTCAAGGACAGAATCAATTTGCAAGAGCGAAGGAACAAAAAGTTCACAATTATAGTTATAATGGGGGACTTTAATTACCTGAATATAGACTGGGATAGTGGTAGCGTAAAAGGCAGAGAGGGACAAAAGTTCCTATAGCATATTCAAGAGAATATTCGACAGCAGTGAGTGTCCAGTCCAACAAGAAAGGAGGCACTGCTAGACCTGCCTCTTGGGAATGAACTGTACCAAGTAGATGAACTGTCAGTGGGAGGAAATTTGGCAGGCAGTGATATTTGTATCATAAGCTTTAGGATAGTAGAAAGGACACTTGGCAATCTGGAGTAGGAATAAATAACTGGAGAGAGCCGCCTTCATTGGGGCAAAAACGGAGCTAGGCCAGATAGCCTACAACCCAAGGTTAGTGGAAATAACTGTAGCAAAGCAATGGGCTTTTAAAAAGAATTATTATTCGTTTATCGGATGTGGGGTTCACTGACTAGGCAAACATTTATTGCACATTCCCAATCATCCTCTAGAAGGTGGTGGTGAGCTGCCTCCTTGAACCGCTACCATGTGGTGTAGGTACACCCACAGTGCTGTTAAGGAAGGAGTTCCAGGAGTGACCGATGGACAGTGAAGGAATGGCAATATATTTCCAAGTCAGGATGGTGGCATGGAGGGGAACTTCCAGGTGGTGGTGTTCCATTGTATCTGCTGCACTTGTACTTCTAGATGGCAGCGGTCATAGTTTGGAGGGTGCTGCCTAAGGAGACGTGGCGAATTTCTGCAGTGCATCTTGTAGATGGTGCACACTGCTGGCAATGTTCGTCGATGGTGGAAAGAGTGAGTGTTTGTGGATGGGGTGTTGATCAAGTGGGCTGCTTTGTCCTGGATGGTGTCAAGCTTCTAGAGTGTTCTGGGAGCTGCACTCATCCAGCCAAGTGGAGAGTATTCCATCACACTCCTGACTTGTGCCTTGTAGATGGTGGACAGGCTTTGAGGAGTCAGGAAGTGAGTTACTCGGCACAGGATTCCAAGCCTCTGACCTTCTCTTGTAGCCACAATATTTATATGGCTAGTTCAGTTCAGTTTCTGGTCAATGGTAACCTCCAGAATGTTGATAGTGGGGGACTCAGCGATGCTAATCCCATTGAAAGCTAAGGAGCAATAGTTAGATTCTCTCTTGCTGAAGATGGTCATTGCTTGGCACTTGTGTGTCACAAATGTTACCTGCCACTTGTCAGCCCAAGCCTGGATATTGTCCAGGTCTTGCTGCATTTGGACATGGACCGCTTCAGTATCTGAGAAGCCGCAAATGGTGCTGAACATTGCGCAATCATCAGCGAACATCCCCATTTCTGACCTTTTGATGAAAGGGAGGTCATTGATGAAGCAGTTGAAGATTGATGAAGAGCCTCGGACACTAGCCTGAGGAACTCCTAGACTGATGTCCTGGAGTTGAGATGACTGACCTCCAACAGCCACAACCACCTTCCTTTGTGCTAGGTATGACTACATACCGTGGAGTGTTTTCCCCTGATTCACATGGACTCCAGTTTCGCTGGGACTCCTTGATGCCATAATCGGTCAAATGCTGCCTTGATGTCAAGGGCAGTCACTCTCACCTCACCTCCGGAGTTCAGCTCCTTTGTCCATGTTTGAACCAAGGCTGTAATGAGGTCAGGAGATGAGTGGCCCTAGCAGAACCCAAACTGGGCAACAGTGATCTGGTTATTGCTAAGCCAGTGCTGCTTGATAGTGCTGTTGATGACCCCTTCCATTACTTTGCTGATGATTGAGAGTAGACTGATGGGGTGATAATTGGCTGGGTTGGATTGTCCTGCTTTTTGTGTACAGGACATACTTGTTCCACATAGCCAGGTAGATGCCAGTGTTGTAGCTGTACTGGAACAGCTTGGCTAGTGGCGCGGCAAGTTCTAGAGCATAAGTCTTCAGTACTGTTGCTGTAATATTGTCAGGGCCCACAGCCTTTGCAATATCCAGTGCCTTCAGCCGTTTCTTGATATCACATGGAGTGAATCGAATTGGATGAAGACTGGCATCTGTGATGCTGGGGTTACCTCCGGTGGAGGCCAAGATGGATCATCCACTTGGCACTTCTGGCTGAAGATTGTTGCAAATGCTTCAACCTTATCTTTTGCACTGAAGTTCTGGGCTCCTCCATCATTGAGAATGGGCTATTTGTGGAGCCTCCTCCTCCAGTCAATTGTTTATTTGTCCACCACCATTCATAACTGGATGTGGCAGGACCGCAGAGCTTAGATCTGATCCGTTGGTTATGGAATCACTTAGCTCTGTCTATTGCTTGCTGCTTATGATGTTTGGCATGTAGGTAGTCCTGTGTTGTAGCTTCACCAGGTTGACACCTTATTATTAGCTTTGCCTGGTGCTTCTCCTGGCATGATCTCCTGCTCTCTGCATTGAACCAGGATTGATCCCTTTGCCGGGATGGTAATGGTAGAGTGGGGGATATGTCGATCCATGACGTTACAAATTCTGCTGCTGATGGCTACAGTGCCTCATGAATGCCCAGTCTTGAGTTGCTAGATCTGTTCAAAATCTATCCCAGTTAGCACGGTGGATACTGCCACACATATTGATGGAGGGTATCCTCAATCCACAAGGACTGTGCGGTGGTCACTCCTACCAATACTATAATGGTCAGATGCATCTGCGGCAGGCAGGTTGGTGAGGATGAGGTCAAGTAAGTTTTTCCCTCTTGTTGGTTCCCTCACCACCTGCCCAGCCTAGCAGCTATGTCCTTTAGGACTCAGCCAGCTCGGTCTATGATGGTGCTACCGAGCCAGTCTTGTTGATGGACATTGAAGTCCCCCATCTAGAGTATATTCTGCACCTGTGGTATGCCACTGCACACTGGCTTCCAGTCACTAAAGCATCCTTCTGTCATCACCCTCTGCCTCCTACAACTAAGCCAATTTTGAATCCACCTTACCAAATTACCCTGTATCCCATGTGCATTTGTCTTCTTTATAAGTCTCCCATGTGGGACCTTATCAAAGGCTTTGCTGAAATCCATTTAAACTACATCAACTACACTACCCTCATCTACACAGCTGGTCACCTCCTCAAAAAATTCAATCAAATTTGTTAGGCATGACCTCCCTGACTATCCCTGATCAAACTTTGCCTCTCCAAGTGGAGATAGATTCTCTCCTTCAGAATTTTCTCCAATAGTTTCCCTACCATTGACGTGAGACTTACTGGTCTGTCATTCCCTGACTTATTTCTACAATCCTTCTTAAATGGCAGAACCACATTAGCTGTTCTCCAGTCCTCTGGCACCTCCCCCATGGCCAGAGAGGAATTAAAAGTTTGGGTCAGAGCCCCTGTGATCTCCTCCCTTGCTTCCCTCAGCAGTCTGGGACACAAATCATCCAGCCCTGGAGATTTGTCCACTTTTAAACCTGCCAACACCTCCAATACCTTGTCACTCCCTATATCAATTTGCTCAAGAACCTCACAGTCTCTCTCCCCGAGTTCCATACCTTCATCCTCATTCTCTTGGGTAAAGACAGATGTGAATTATTCGTTCAACACTCTACCGATGTCCTCTGGCTTCACCCATGGATTGCCCCCTTGGTCCCTAATGGGCCCTACTTTTACCCTGGTTATCCTCTTACCATTGATAGACTAATAGACTATCTTGGGATTTTCCCTACTTTTACCAGCCAGAGCTTTCTCCTTTTGGTGTCATCTGCAAAGTTAGCTATAGTACTTTCTATCCCTGAATCGGAGTCATTAATATAGATTGTAAATAACTGGGGCCCAAGGACAGAATCCTGTGACACCCCACTAGTTACAGCTTGCCATCCAGAAAAAGACCCATTTATCCTGACTCTCTGCTTTCTGTTGGTTAGCCAATCCTCTATCCAAGCTAATATATTACCCATAACTCCATGTGACCTTATCTTATGTATATATCTTTTGTGTGGCATCTTATCAAAGGCTTTCTGGGAGTCCAGATATGCCACATCTACAGGATCCCCATTATCCACTTTGCTTGTCACATATTCAAAGAACTCTAGCAAATTAGTCAAACACGATTTACTCTTCATAAAGCCATGCTGACCCTGATGGATTACATTTTGACTTTCCAAATGCCCCACTACAACTTCCTTAATAACAGATTCCAACAATTTCCCAACAACAGACATTAAACTAACTCGGCTACAGTTTCCTAATTTCTGCCTCCCCTCCCCCACCTTTTTGAATAAGGGTGTTATATTAGCATTTTTCCAATCCACCGGAACCTTTCCAGAAACCAGGGAATTTTGGAATATTATTGCCAATGCATCTACTATCTCCCTTGCCGCTTCCTTTAAGACCCCAGGATGTAGGCCATCAGGTTCTGGGGACTTGTCACCCTTTAATCCCAATAGTTTGCTCAGTACTTTTTCTCTAGTGATGGTGATTGTTCCAAGTTCCTCCTTCCCTATAACCTCTGTACTACCTGTTACTATTGGCGTCGTACTGGTGTCCTCCACTGTGAAAACTAAGGCAAAATATTGATTAAGTGCCCCTGCCACTTCTGCGTTCCCCACCATTAACTACCCAGTCTCATTCTCCAAGGGACCAACATTCGCTTTAGCTATTCTCTTTCCCTTTATATATTTGTAGAAGGTCTTGCTATCAGTTTTTACATTTTGCGCTAGTTTTCTTTGTTCTTTTTATTTTTTTTAATAACTTTTTGTTGATCTTTCACTGGCTACGGGTGAGGTCCCAGAGGACTGGAGAATGGCCAATGTTGGTCCATTGTTTAAGGGTAGCAGGGATAATCCAGGAAATTACAGGCCGGTGAGCCTTATGTCAGTGGTAGGGAAATTATTGGAGAAGGTTCTTCGTGACAGGATTTACCACCATTTGGAAGCAAATGGGCGTATTAGTGAGAGGCAGCATGGTTTTGTGAAGGGGAGGTCGTGTCTCACTAACTTGGTCAAGTTTTTCGAGGAAGTGACAAAGATGATCGACGATGGAAGGGTAGTGGATGTTATATACGTGGATTTCAGTAAGGCCTTTGACAAGGTCCCTCATGGCAGACTGGTACAGAAGGTAAAGTCACACTGGCAGGATGGATACAGAATTGGCTAGGTTATAGAAGACAGAGGGTGGCAGTGGAAAGGTGCTTTTCTGAATGGAGAGCTATGACTAGTGGAGTTCTGCAGGGATCAGTGCTGGGACCTTTGCTGTTTGTGGTATACATAAATGATTTGGAGGAAAATGTAACTGGGCCAATTAGTAAGTTTGCAGATGATACCAAGGTTGGAGGAGTTGCAGATAGTGAAGAGGATTGTCAAAGGATACAACGGGATATAGATTGGTTGGAGACTTGGGCGGAGAAATGGCAGATGGAGTTTAATCCGGACAAATGCGAGGTAATGCATTTTGGAAGGTCTAATACAGGCAGGGATTATACAGTAAATGACAGAACCCTTAAGTGCATTGACGTGCAGAGGGATCTGGGTGTACAGGTCCACAGGTCACTGAAGGTGGCTTCGCAGGTGGATAAGGTAGTCAGGAAGGCATATGACATGCTTGCCTTCATTGGCAGGGGTATTGAGTATAAAAGCTGGGAAGTCATGCTGCAGCTGTATAGAACCTTGGTTAGGCTATACTTGGAATTTTGAGTGCAATTCTGGTCACCACATTACCAGAAGGATATGGAGGTGTAGGAGAGGGTGCAGAGGAGGTTTATCAGGATGCTGCCTGGTCTGGAGGTTATTAGCTATCAGGAGAGGTTGGAGAAACTCGGATTGTTCTCACTAGAGCGACGGAGATTGAGGGGCGACGTGATAGAAGTTTACAAAATTATGAGTGGCATGGACAGAGTAGATAGAAGCTTTTTCCCAGGGTGGAAGAGTCAATTACTAGGGGACATAGATTTAAGGTGAGAGGAGAAAACTAGAAAGGTGATGTGCAGGGCAAGTTTTTTATGCAGAGAGTAGTGAGTGTCTGGAATTTGCTGCCAGAGGAGGTGGTGGAAGCAGGTATGATAGTGGGGTTTAAGAGGCAACTTGACAAATACATGAATAGGATGGGAATAGAGGGATACGGACCCAGGAAGTGCAAAATGTTTTAGTTGACGGGCAACATGATCGGCGCAAGCTTGGAGGGCCGAACGGCCTGTGCCTGTGCTGTACTATTTTTTGTTCTTTGTTCTTTAAAAGTTTCCCGATCTTCCTGCCTGTCACTGACCTTTGCAATTTGGTATGCCTTAATTTTTGCCTTTATGTCATCTTTAACTTCCTTGCTTAGCCATGGATGCTTTTCCCCCCTCTTACCATCTTTCTTCCTCTTTGGAATATATTTTACTTGGGAGGAATTGAATATCTCCTTAAATATCTGCCACTGTTCATCAACTGTCCTACTTTGTAGTCTTCCTGCCCAGTCCACTACAGCCAAATCTGCCCTCATGCTTATGTTGTTACCTTTGTTTAACTCCAGAACACTTGTGTGGGACTCAGGTTTTTCACTCTCAACCTGAGCTTGAAATTCTAGCATGCTATGATCACTCTTCCCTCGGGGATCCTTTACTATGAGATCATTAATTCGTCCCATCTCATTACACAAAACCAAATCCAGAATAGCCTGCTCCCTGGTTGGTTCCACAATACATTGCTCCAAGAAACACTCCCTAATACACTCTATGAAATCTTCCTCGAGGCTACCCTTGCCAATTTGCTTAGTCCTGTCTATATGCATTTTAAAATCACCCATGATTATTGCCATGCGTTTTTTACATTAAAGAAGAAATGTTCTTTACTTAATGAAGAAAAAACATGCTTATGACAGGTGTCAGGCAGAAAACACAATTAAGAATCAATCTGAATACAGAAAATTCAGAGAAGAGGAGAGGAAGCCAATAAAAACAAAGAGGGATAATGAGACAGGACTAGCAGCCAACATGAAGGGGAATTCCAAAGTCTTCCATTGGCATATAAATAGTAAAGAGGTGGTGAAAGGAAGTCCAGAACTGATTAGGGACCAAAAAGGGGATTTGCACATGGAAGCAGGAGGCATGGCTGAGCTGTTAAATGAATATTTTGCGTCTGTCTTTACCAAGGAAGCAGATGCTACCCAGACTATGATGACAGAGGAGGAAATTCTGTCACTAGAAGGGTTCAAAATTGATAAGGAGATATTGGATAAACTGTCAGTACTTAAAGTTGAGAAGGCACCGGGACCAGATAAGATGCATCCAAGGATATTGAAAGAAATGAGAGTGGAAATTGCAGGAGCACTGACCATCATCGTTCAGTATTTCTTAGACTCAGTGGAGGTGCCAGAGGACTGCAGAATTGCAAACATTGCGCCCTTGTTCAAAAAAGGTTGTAAGGATATGATCAGCAATGACAGACGAGTCAGTTTAACTTCGGTGTTGGGGAAGTTTCTAGAAACAATTATTCATGATAGAATAGTCCCATGGAAAAATGTGGGTTGCGTAAGAGGATCCAGCATGGATTTCTTAAGGGAAAATCATGTTTTAACTAATTTTCTGGAGTTCTTTGAAAGGTAACAGAGAGCGTTGGTGAAGGTAATGCTATTGATGTAGTGTACATGGGCTTCCAAAAGGTATTCGATACAGTGCCAAACAGATTTGTCAGAAAAGTTATAGCTCATGGAATAAAAGGGACAGTAACAACGTGGATGCAAAATTGGCTGAGTAATAGGAAACAGAGGGCAATGATCAATGGATATTTTTCAGGCTGGAGGAAGGTTTGTAGTGGAGTTCCCCAGGGATTGGTATTGCTTTTCCTGATATATATTAATGATATAGAACTTGGTGTGCAGGGCACAATTTCAAAGTTTGTGAATGATACAAAACTTGGAAGCTTTGTAAACTGTGAGGAGGACAGTGCAGAATTTCAAAAGGACATAGACAAGTTGGTGGAATGGGCAGATGAAGTTCAAAGCAGAGAAGTGTAAGGTGATTCATTTTGGTAGGAAGAACATGGAGAGACAATGTAAAATAAGGGGTACAACTCCAAAGGATGTGCAGGAGCAGAGACACCTGGGTGTATATGCGCAGAAGTCATTAAAGGTGGCAGAGAATTAATAAAGCATACAGCATCCTAGGCTTTATTAATAGGAGCATAGAGTACAAGAGCAAGGAGGTTATGCTGAACTTGTATTGGATACTAGTTAGAATTCAGCTGCGTTCAGATCTGGGTGCCACACTTTGGAAGGATGTGAACGCACTGGAGGGAGTGCAGAAGAGGTTTACAAAAATGGTTCCAGGGATGAGAAACTTCAGTTATGCAGATAGATTGGAGAAGTTGGGACTGTTCTCTTTGGAGAGGAGAAGGCTAAGAGGAGATTTGATACAGGTGTTCAAAATCATGAGGGGTTTGAACAGAGTTGATAGGCAGAAGCTGTTCCCACTCGTAAAAGGATTGAAAATGAGAGGGGGCAGATTTAAAGTGATTTGTAAAAGAAGCAAGTGTGATGTGAGAAAAAGCTTTTTCACACAGCAAGTGGTTCAGGTCTGGAATGCATTGCCTGCAAGTGTGATGGAGGCAGGTTCAATCAAGGCATTCAAGAGGGCATTAGATGATTATTTAAATAGAAACAATGTGCAGGGTTATAGGGAAAAGGCAGACATGATGGGCCGAATTGCCTTATAGTTGTGTGATTCTGTGGTTTAAATATCCACATACCTCAGATCAGAGACGGGGTTCTTTTGGAAGTATAGTGGTGGACAGAATATCCTATCTGATGCACTTCTGGTGACACAATCGGGCCAAGTACATTTTTTTATCCTGCAGACTTCAGCAACTTCAAGAATTAACTATAACCCACTTTCCAGCCAGTTTCTCTTAGCTGAAGAAGTTTCTCTGAGGAAGTCATATGGACTCAAAACATTAACTGTTTTTCTACCTCCACAGATGCTATCAGACCTGCTGAGTTTTTCCAGCATTTTCTGTTTTTATTTCAGATTTCCAGCATCCGCAGGTTTTGCTTTTTTTCTTATCCTATGTCTACTTTATTCTCGTTCATTTTGGAGCTGTTTTCACCCTAAATTTGTCAATCCTTCCCATGCCTTTTCATTGACGTACTTAGTTCATTTCATAACCCTTTTGTGCTTTCAATGTCTGAGGTGATCTTAATATATAATCTGGCAACTGCACTTTTAAAAGCCTGTTGGGAGATAACTTGCTCTTTCCAGCTAGCTTTCTGTTGTTCAGCTGTATAAAAGGAGCTTTTATTATGTTCCAGTATACAATTCTGACGACAGTCACTATCAAAAATTTGCTTTTTCTCTTTTCTCTTTTTAGATGTTGATGATCCTGTATTTTTGTGCCATATTTTTAATTTTTTCAATGTTTACAGGATCTTTTATTCTTTTCTTTGAAGTTCTGAGGACAGTGGCCAACTGGTCGGACTTTTTTCTGACAAATTGTTCAGCCAAATGCTTCAAAGTAAGTGATATTATTCATCCAATCCGAGTACTGCTTCTATTTGGTGTTTTCATGGTTCTGAAGGCTGAAACCATTTCACTTGGCAGTGAATGGCAACTTCGCCGAAAGCTGAAATATACAATCAGCTGGATTTGTTTTGGTATCTGATAATTTATTTCAATCTCAGCCACTCAATCATATAATCGGGTTTCATCTCGAGCAAGCACAAAAACTTTAAAGCAGTTGTTATGAATTTAAAGAACAGATAGAATTACAGTGTGCACATCATCATTTTAAATGTTTCCCTTTGAGTTACTATAAGATATGCAGCCTGCTACACAAACTCATAACATAAATAAATTTACTGAGTGCATTTCTCAGTGGATACAGAACTGTCATTCAACTATAGTTCAGGTGAAAGGCAACATTCATTTCAACAGTTTCAACACAATGGACAGAATTTTGCCGTTGACGAGCAGGGGGGCGGGGCCCACTCGCCGATGCATAAAATGATGCGGGATGACATCAGGCAGAACCCCCGACGTCATCCCGGCCCATTTAAATTTTCAGGAAGGTGGGGGCGCAGCAAAATCAGCTGCGGGCCCGCCGACCTGTCAATAGCCAACTGAGGCCATTGACAGGATCAATTATACAATTAAAGGACCTGCCCATCCAACCTTAAGGTTGTCGGGCAGGCCAAGAGCCCCGGCGGCAAATAGTAAAAACATGAAACCTCATCCAGCGGTGGGGCCCGCTTCTCCGGCGGGGATCGGCTCTCCGCCCACGAGAGATTGGACCGCGCACGTAAAATGGCGACGGGGCCCACTTCTATGGCGGAGATCGGCTCCCAGCCCGCTAGAGATTCGGTCGAGCCCGCCTGCCCAACAGGCAGAAAATTCTGCCCAATGAAAGAAACAGACTATGGTCTATGGGCTGAATTTTCCCAACACTGTAGGGATGGGTCCGGAGGCAGGTTGTGTGTGTGTGTGTATTTGTGTGTGTGGGGAGTGAGGAGGGTAACATGGGTGGCAAGGAAATGCAATCAACTTCTGTCGGGCTGGCTCTGTGGCATGTTCCTGGTTCCATGTGCTTTTCCCACAGGCAAAGTCCTAGCAGTGACAGGTAACCACTGTAGCGGGCTGGCTGCTTTCCTCTGCCTTCCCTTGCTCTCTGTATTATGTTGGCAAAAGCCCTTAAGTGGCCTTTAAAGGGCAGCTTAAAAACCTCAATAGGCCTAAGGGTGAGCGGGCTAGCTGCACCTTACCGCTCACCATAGTATGGGGCACAGCTCAGGAGTGGACCGGCAAGGCGATGGGATAGCCACCTGCTTTATTTACATCCTCCCACTCCTTCATATATGCTGAAGCGGGGGGCAGAGGGCACGTAAAACTCCCCCATTAATGTTCAGTTAAAAAAATATATTTTATCACTTTCCAAATCAGAAAGCACCATGCACACAAGGGAGATTTTCCATCTTACAGTGTATGTCCTACATGAAAGTTAATCAGTTTCAAAGTTGTTAACATGTTGAAGATAGCCCTTAAGTTCCTGGTGGGAGAAAATTAGTTTACACAGCTTGATGTTGGTTTCTTTATTTATACATATGAGAATAAGATTTTCTATTAATGGAATGCAATTCTTGCCACCTGCCGGGGCTCTCCAGCTCTCAATTAAAAGAAAAAGCCACAAGTTAATTTTTAAAAGGAGCTGTTAGATTGTGAATCCATTTCACTTATTCTTGATGGAGAGGCAAAGAAAATATCGGCTACCCTTGCAACTATTATCCTAGGGACAAAAGGTAAACTTTATGCCAAATAAGCTGTCGATCCTATCCATGGGTTACTTGAATTCAATAAGGCTGCTCTTTCATTTGCTTTGCGTAATGTGGAAATAATTGAGACAATTTATTCATAATTTTCAAATGTTGGAAAGAAATTGCCATGATCACCTCATAACTCACAGCTATTGGCTTCACTGTGTATGAATATAAAATGAGGTCTTAATATAAATTGAGCATAATTGCAAGTAGCACCTAAATATTACATTTATGCCTGTAACAATATTACTTAAGGGTGCAGTTTTTTTTATGGATACTTTTACATAATACTTTTACATAAGTGCAACATTTCTTGGTGTCATTCCTGATGGGATAAATTAATGAGTAACCTCACCCTTTCAAACTTAGCATTTTTTTTTTGCCAGAATCAATGTCACAGAATGAGCAGCTCAATCTTGCAAATACTTAGATACCCCTTTTTTTTAAAAGTCTCATTTAATACTGTACAGCTGCTAATAAATGTAACAGCTAAGCTGGAACTGCATGTCTTAGAATTCATAGATTAGTGCATACTCAAAAGATAGAGATAGCCTACAATCATTGAATCATAACATAAGACAAGGAGGTAATTCATCCCATGTCAGCTCTCCACAAGAACAACTCAACTAGTCCGATTCTCCAGCCCTTTCTGGGTAGCCCTGCAAATTTTCTAGCTCGAGGTGCTTAATCTTCTCCTTCTTGAAAGTCATACTTAAATCTGCCTCACTGTCCTGTCAGGCATGCCAGATCCAACCTGTATAAAGAAGCTTTTACTTCTTTTGCTTTTGTTCTTTTGTCAGTCACCTTAAATTTTTGTCCTCTAGTTCTCAACCTTTCTACCAATGGGAATATGTCTCTCTATTTACTTGGTCTAGACCCCTCAAGAGAAATAAAAACATATGAATATAAGAAATAGGAACAAGAGTAGACCATTCAGCCCTCGATCCGGCTCTGCCACTCCATATGATCATGGCTAATCTTCTACCTCAGCTCCACTTTCCCACCCACTCCAAGTAACCCTTGATTTCCTAAGAGATCAAAAATCTGTCGATTTCAATCTTGAATATACTCAAAGATGGAACATCTACCTTGACGTGGTAGAGAGGCTTGTACACTTCAATGATCCCTTCAGGAATGCTGCCAAAGTTCCTTTATCCTAGTAGAGCCCCCCATTGTGGCAAGGTTGAGGCGAGGGACAAAGTGAAGTCAAAAGAACAAGCGAAGGAAGACTGTGTTTCACCGGTTGCAAAAGGAGAAGGCGGCAGCAGCAGGTGGTCCCAGTCATTGCAGTTTGACACATCAAAATCGCGCGGATGATGATGGTGCCCCAAGGTCCTCATATTAAACAAACTCATGCATAGGCTTCTACCAGGGTCCCTTTGCCAAGTCCTGTGGTGATGGAGAATTGGCTATGGGGACAGGGCTATGAAGCTGGGAGCTCCTAGTCAGGAATCTGCACAAAGGTGACAGATGCATGAAGGATGCTGAACACTTGGGCTGCAACAGAAGTACCTTTGGGCAGCCGGATCTGTGACTTAGCAGCCCTCTTCAAAGATACCCTCTGTCCACTGAAAACGGGAAGGGGGCTAGAAAAGGTGCCCTAAAAATAGGTTGTCCCTCCTTCTCCTGGATGGGGAGCCACACTCTACAGGGTCACATCTTTGTAGTCAAAGAAAGAAAACTTTACATTTTGCAACTTGGAATGTAAGAACACTCATGAATAATCTCAAGTGTGACCATCCGGAAAGAAGAACTGCAATCATATCACTTAATCTATCAATACTTTAAATTGATATCGCTGCCTTCAGTGAGACCTGCCTTCCTGGGGAGGGACAGCTGAAGGAACAAGCATGGGGATATACCTTCTATTGGAAAGGCTGACAGTGAGCGTTGTGTCCACAGGGGGTTTCGCCATCCAGAATAGGATCACATCCTATTGATTTGGGAGGAAAAACAGGGAAGTAAGGAGCAGGGACATCGATAGGTTAAGTGAGTGGGCAAACATTTGGTAGGCAGTGTGTAATGTGGGAAAATGTGAACTTGGCCTCTTGGGCAGGAAGAATAGAAAAGCAGCATATTATTTAAATAGAGGCTGCTGAATTCAGTGGTACAGAGGGATCTGGGTTTCCTGGTACATGAATCAGGAAAGGTTAGTATGCAGGTACAGCAAGTGATTAGGAAAGCAAATGGGATATTGTCATTTATTGCAAGGGGAATGGTATATTTTTAGGGACGTTTTGCTGCAGTTATATAGGGCGTTGGTGAGGCCACATCCAGTATACTGTAGACAGTATTGGTCTCCTTATTTGAGAAGGGCAAGTCAATTCTATATGTATGTACTTATTGTAAGTTTGAACATCAAGTACAGTAACTCCATTGTTTTCAAGTTTAACAAAATTGGGCCTGCCAGAAAGTGTAATGGTGTATGTGATTATCATGACAGAGTGTTTTGGAGCATGTTGTGTAAAAGGTAAAGTATCCTAGCTGTTTGTGGGAAGTATATATCAGTGAGTTACTCCAGAAAGCTGGCATGTTACAAATGTTATCAAGCAGTGACCTGGAATCTAATTAAATATGGTGAATCTTTAATTACAGACTAGTGCACTCTTGCCAAGTTTTTGCTGTAATCATTTTGCCTACTTATTTATTGCACATTGATAATAAACTCCAAATGAATTGCAATTTGAATGACAATATACGTGACAGTTAATACCATCATTGTTTTTATTCCATGTGTTTACTTAACAATATTTCAAAAAAAAAAGTCCATTAGAGCTGAAGGTTAATCACGGCTTAAAGACAGACTCCAGCATATAAATTTTGTAAAGGATACAACCAATCACTGAGCATAATTATTGTGAAAGATATCGGATCACAGGCTTCATTTTACAGATGGTAGCTTTAACCCTCAAGTATGCAGCAAAACAACTTTATCATTAATGCAGATAAACATCCCAAGATGCTTCAAATAAACCATGGAAACATAGGCAAGATTTTCCCTTCTTTGGTGTGGGCATGGCGGGTGGGCTCGGGGTGGCTGCAAAACTAACCGTCACCCCCGATTGTGCCCCGAACACGATTTCACGCCGCTTAAGGCCCGCCCAGCGTGAAATGAGGCTCTGCCATGGCCGGGAAGGGTCGAGCGGGGGCGGGGGCCTGTCGGCTGCTGGGTCCAATGGCGGCCTGGCGGCCAGTTTAAAAACGGCCCAGGCTGCCCCAGGAAGGCTGCCAGGGAAGGACTTCTGTCTGCTGTTCTAACAAAGGACTCGAGTGCAGTTGCAAAAGCCAGGCAGGAGGGCAAGTCAGGTGGGTACTCGGCACCACCCCCACACCAACACACCTCCCCCTGCCCCCCCCCCCCCCCCCCCCCCCCCCCCCCCCCCGACCCCACTTTTCGGATAAGTGCCTCGCTGTCTTTCTGGAGGAAATGACTGCCAGGAGGGGCACCCATGTCCTCAGACATGGGAGAAGGATGCCACCGCACCTCACCAAGAGGACATGGAAGGAGGTGGCAGCAAATGTGAGCAGCCGTGACATGGAGCAGCGCACCCAGAAGCGATTCAATGACCTGCTGCACTCAGGGAGTTGGCATGGGTCAGTGTGCAGAAGTGTTAAGGTCTGGCCATCTCCCTGTGGACCTCAGGGTTGCTAGAGTCTGAATGCTAACTGTCAATGACGCCGGAGCTGGGTAAGGGGGTGCGACCTGTCTGCTTGGACTGAGTGCCTTGCAACTCGAGGGCCATGACTCGGAAGTGCCCTGTGAGATGTTCCTCAGCTGGGGTTGGCCAGGCTGCAATGGCGCTGTAGGCAGTAAGCAGGCTAATCAATGCTCCTCTGTCCTTTGAGGAGAAGACAAGCCATAATCAAACCAAGAGGGCTGGCATGCTCCCCGTGAAACCGGGCGTGGAGAGACGGGGATGCCAGAAGAAGGTAAGAGCGCAGCGCACAGAGGTGAGACTTTCGGATTGTGCTACCATTCTAGTGTAGTCTCTTCATTGATGTGAGCATTGAACCTGGAGTCCCCATTGATCATTGGAAGGCAATGGCACTGTGATCCTAATCTCTATTGTCCCACCAGGGAAGGCTCAAGCCATTGTTTTTGGTACCCGGAACAAACTCAGGTTCCTCGCTACTGACTCCAACCCTCTCCCAGTCTGAGATTAAGGAAGTCTGTTCACAATTTTGTTGCCACAATCAACCGTAAGATGAAATTCCGACCACATTTTTAAAAATTCATTCATGGGATGTAGACTTCGCTGGCTGGGCCAGCACTTATCGCCCATCCCTAGTTGCCCTTGAGAAGGTGGTGGTGAGCTCCCTTCTTGAACCAGTCCATGTGGTATAGGTATACCCACAGTGCTGTTAGGAAGGGCATTCCAGGATTTTGACCCAGTTAGAGTGAAGGAATGGCGGTCTATTTCCATGGCAGGATGGTGAGTGACTTGGGCCAGAATTTTTCATATGGCGGGTGGACTCGGCGGGAGTGGGTGGGAGCGGGCGTGGAACCGATCACCGCCCGCAATCAGCTCCGCACAGCCATTTTACACTGGTGGGCCAATTAAGGTCTGCCCAGCGTAAGTCGTGGCTCCCGAGATCAGCGAGAAGGGGCGGGCGGCCGCAGGAGGCCAATATCCGCCAGGTCCAATGGCGACCCAGTGGCCTATTCAAAAATGGCACAGGCAGCCATCCTAAGGCTGCCACTGATTTCAGTTAGGAGCGACATGTTGGAGAATGTCTTGAGAGAGCAAGCCAGGCAGGAGGGCAGGTCGGCGGGGCAGTCGGCACTTAGGTGCTCTGATAAGTCCCTCACTGCCCTGCCTGAGGAGGTGGCAGCATGCCATGAGATTCTGGTACCAAGGGATGGGAGGGGGAGGCCCCCCCACCTAACAAAACATGCCTGGGAGGAGGCGGCATTACGGGTCAGCTCCCACAATATGGTGAGACGCATCTGGGTGCAGTGCCGCAAGAGGTTTAATAACCTCCTGCGATCGGGAAGGGTGAGTACCGTGTTGGCAGGGGTAACTTAGCACAGCAGTAAAGTTGGCCCTCACCCCCACTCAGAATTTTGTTTTTGTATTCATTCATTCACTGGATGTGGGCTTCGCTGGCTGGGCCAGCATTTATTCCCATCTCCGGTTGGCCATGAGAAGGTGGTGGTGTGCTGCCTTCTCGTACCTCTGCATGTCATGCAGGTACACCCACAATGCTGTCAGGGGGCAAGTTCCAGGATTTGGACTCCGTGAAGGAGCGGCAAAACATTTCTAAGTAAGGATGCTGAGTGACTTGGAGGGGAACTTCCAGGTGGTGGTGTTCCCATCTATCTGCTGCCCTTCTAGGTGGTAATGTTTGTGGGTTTGGAAGTTCTTAGAGTGTGAGTGGCAAATGTGGGCAAGGGGGTCAGC
This sequence comes from Carcharodon carcharias, assembly GCF_017639515.1. Classification (NCBI taxonomy): domain Eukaryota; kingdom Metazoa; phylum Chordata; class Chondrichthyes; order Lamniformes; family Lamnidae; genus Carcharodon; species Carcharodon carcharias. The sequence continues at coordinate 240,509,387 of NC_054467.1, read as the reverse complement.
CGTGGCTGCTAGGAAGGTGTGAATCGGCTCCAGGGTCATGAATCGGATGAGCCGAGCAAGGTTTTCCTCAGGTGGGGGTGGCAAGGCTGCAATGGCAATGCAGGTACAGGGTGAACTAATCAATGCTCCTCTCTCATTTCAGGAGGAGGCAGCACACAATAATGCTGAGTGGCTGCAGACTAGCAGAGGGCAGCCCCACCTTCTCATCATCACCAGGTACGAGAAGGAGGCACTGGAACTGGAGAGGTGCCATGCGCCCCGATCAACCAGCCGCAGTAAGGTTGGGGTGCCACTGGGAGGTAAGTGTGCCATGCACTGAGGTCACAATGTCCGTCAATGCAAACATTCCACTGTTGACTGTATGTATGTTGATTTCAGCATCCAACATGGGATCCCCATTTATAATGGAAGAAGGAGTGCACCCTGATCCAGGTGCCAGGCATGCACATTAATAGTGTAACGACTTCAACTAATCAAATGTCCTTGTTCTTCCTTTCATCCACACCAGAGCACACCTGGACTCAGGAGGCTGTGGGGCTGCCGCTGAACCCTGAGAGCACAGTAGACATTAACGCACCAGCATCACATCCTCTCAGCCAGGCAGGCACCAGTGCAGATACCAGCACCTCGGTGGGAATAAGAGCGTCAGCTAGTATCTTGGTGCACAGTGGTGAGGGCTTCACACTCACTTGAGGTGCAGGTGGGGGCAGAGAGTAACCAGGGCGCTGGCAGTCGGAGGAATGCCGGGGGCCAGGAACATACTCAGTCGGTGGTGATGATGTGTCTCTGGAGTCGTCCCTGAGACAGCAGATGCTGGATGTCCAGCAGGGTCTGCGGGAGGATCTGACATGAGGGAATGCATGCCATGGTCTCCATGATGGAGGAGTCCATGAGGAACATGAGCAATGCAATGGGCCTCATGGTCATGCGCTCTGCCTCCTCCATGGAGAGAGTGGCGACTCTCATGGAGAGGCTCCTCCAGGAGAACAATCAGGCCTTCCTGGGGATGTGCTCGGACCTCCAAGCCCTCACACCGGCAATGACCTCAGGTGGTCAGTGTCAGTGTGGGAGATGGATTGAGCACCCAGTATCCCAGAGAAGTGCCCGTCCATCAATGGTGAGCAGGGATGTCGAAAGCAACCTCATGTTGATGCATGAGCTGCCTATCTTCTCTGTGGGCTCCTCTCAGGGCGCTCCAGATGATGGCAGCATCTCCTCCGCCCCTCTGCCAGTGAGCGTGGCATCTGATGAGGCTGTGGCGACTAGGGAGATGCCAGTCGTGCCCCTGGCCGCTCCCTTGCATGGAGGGCCAGCACAGACTCCACGGACCAGGGCGTCCGCCAAGGTCATCAAGGCCAACAGGACAGCAGAGTGAGCAGGCTGTCTCCAATGCTGGTGGCAGCTGGGGAGAAGCATCTAGATATGGTACGCGCAAGCATGAACTTAAAGCACCTTAGGCACAACATGGGCTTATCACTAGTGGTTTTCTTTCGCCCCACTTCTAAGTTGCTGTTAAGTTGGTGTGCTGTTCAACACCTTTTAATTTACTTTGATTTCTGTAAGCCAGGCTGAATATCATTAATATGTTGGTTCTCAACAAGCCTCTGGGTGCTTCATTGGTTCTGCAGGTGAAGGGGAACCCATGGTGTTATGAGTGACTTGTCTGTCATTGAGCTTTATTGAAATGGCACATAATGCATGTTGCTGACCTAGCAAATGTTGATCTCAGGAATTGAGTATGCAGCCCTGACATGTGTTGGTGGTTCATTGTTGGTAAGCTAGCTGAAGGAGCATTGGATCAAAGCCCCTCAGGTGTCCCTGCCTCCCTGGAAGTTGCCCAAGTTGGCGTCTATGCCCTCAGCATTCTCCTGAGCAAGATCGTCCTTAGGCTCACTACTAGACTCATCGTCTGCTGTCAGAGCAGCTGCATCAACATCTTCTTCCTTTACTGCGTCCCCCCTTTCCAGCACCAGATTGTGGAGAATGCAGCATGCAACCACTATCAGTGACACACAATCTGGGGGGCATTGGCGTGCGCCTCCTGAACGGTACAGGCATCAGAAGTGCATCTTGAGTAGACCGATGGTTCTCTCTACCACAGCCCTTGTGGAGGCATGGCTCCTATTGTACCGCTGCTCAGCTTCTGTTCTTGGATGACAGAGAGGCGTCGTGAGCTACCTTTTGAGGGGATGGCCCTTGTCACCCAGCAGCCATCCATCCAGCCAGGCTGGAGCACTGAAGAGCCTCTGCACCTGGGAGTGTCTCAGGATGTATGCGTCATGGGAGTTGCCTGGGTACCTTGCACAGACTTGCAGAATCTGCATTCTACGGTCACACACTATCTGCACGTTCATGGAATGGAATCCCTTCCTGTTGATGAAAGTTCCCGTTCACCTGCTGGTGTCTTGATGGCCACATGTGTGCAATTGATTGCACCCTGGAACCCAGCAATCATGGCAAAGCCTCTGGCTCGGTTAGCCTGGCTGGCCTCGTCCGTGCGGTAGTGAATGAAAGTCAGTGCACGCCTGAACAGAGCGTCTGTCACCAGTTTGACACAACTGTGGACAGCTGATTGGGAGACTCCATAAAGATCACCCACCGACCTCTGGAAAGATTTGGACGCATAGAGATTGAGGGCTACTGTGACCTTCAGCACCACTGGCATGTGCCGCTGGCACCACACTGTTGGAGTTGATCTCAGGGCTGGTCATCTGACAGATGGATGTCACTGTCTCCCTTAAGAGACAATGCCTCCTTCAGCATTGTACTTCAGACATATTGAGATAGCTGCATCGCTGTCTGTAAACCTTGGCAGCAGGATAGTGGTGTCTTCTATAGCCCCTTCTGCCTTGGACTTCCTGTTGGTCCTGCGCCCCTTGTGCCTGCGCCTGTCCTCCTACAGGTGGCTTCCCTGGAGGCTGAATATGGACTCCTGGCCTCCTCCCACTTCTGGCCTCCAGCGGAGACCACAATCCCCATTCCCAGGTTAAGGGAAGGCTGTCTGATACCTGGAAGGCCCCAAGTGTTATGATTCCTCCAGAGTCCTGAACTGAAGCCTGTTATTTCTGTCAAAGCAGCTCTGAAGCAAAATGAAGTTGTCCTGTTCACATAAGCAAGTATCAGTAAGTAATAAACTAAAGTTCTAACACTTGCGTCAGCAAGCCCACTCACCCCTCTTATCCCGCCCGTGGATGAGGTTTTTAAAAATGTGGCCTACCCGCCTGCCCGTTGTGCCCATGCGACGCACTGAAAATCACACGGGCTGCGAAAAATCATCTTCAATTGCTGCCTCAAGTGCCTTAACTGGCCCGTTAATTATTGGCAGGTGCGCCTCTGAATTCATAGCGCCCGCCTTCCAAAATATCGCGATGGTGCGTGGTGGCTGACTGAAAAATTCTGCTCTTGGAGGGGACCTTCCAGGTGGTGGTGCTCCCATCTATCTGCTGCCCATGTCCTGCTAGATGGTAGTAGTTGTGGGTTTGAAAGGTACTGTCGAAGGTTACTGCTAAGCAAGTGCTGCTTGGTAGCACTGTTGAGGACCCCTTCCGTTATTTTACTGATGATTGAAAGAAGAATGATGGGCGGTAATTGGCCAGGTTGGATTTGTCCTGCTTTTTGTGTACAGGAAATACCTGGGCAATTTTCCACATAGCCGAGTAGATGCTAGTATTGTAGCTGTTATGGTACAGCTTGGCTAGGGGCACGGCTAGTTCTGGAGTGCAAGTCTTCAGTATTATTGAAGGAATATTGTCAGAGGCCACAGCCTTTGCACTACCCAGAGCTTTCAGCCATTCCTTGATATCACGTGGAGTGAACTGAATTGGCTGAAGATGGTGGGAACCTCCGGATGACTCAGCACTTCTGGCTGAAGATTGTAGCAAATGCTTCAGTCTTACCTTTTGCACTGATGTGCTGGGCTCCTCCATCATTGAGGATGGGGATATTTGTGGAGCCTCCTCCTCCTGTGAGTTGTTTAATTGTCCTCCACCATTCACGACTGGATGTGGCAGGACTGCAGAGCTTAGATCTGATCCATTGGTTGTGGGATCACTTAGCTCTGCCTGTTGCTCGCTGCTTATGCTGTTTGACATGCAAGTAGTCCTGCGTTATAGCTTCAGTTTGACACCTCATTTTTAGGTATGCCAGGTGCTGCTCCTGGCATACCATCCTGCATTGAACCACTGTTGATCCCCCTAGCTTGATGGTAATGGTAGAGTTGGGGATCTGCCAGGCCATGAGGTTACAGATTGTAACCTCAAGTACAATTCTGCTGCTGCAGATGGCCCACAGCGCCTCATGGATGCCCAGTCTTGAGTTGCTAGATCTGTTCGAAATCTATCCCATTTAGCAAAGTGGTAGTGCCACACAACACGATTGAGGGTATCATCAATGTGAAGGCAGATTTTGTCTCCACAACGATGGTGTGGTGGTCACTCCTACCGATACTGTCATGGACAGATGCATCTGCAGCAAGCAGGCTGGTGAGAATGAGGTCAAGTACGTTTTCCCCTCTTGTTGATTCTCCCACTACCTGCTGCAGATGCAGTTTAGCAGCTATATCATTAAGGACTCAGACAGCTCGGTCAGTATTGGTGCCACTTAGCCACTCTTGGTGACGGACATTGAAGTCCCCCATCCAGAGTATATTTTGCACCCTTGCCACCCTCAGTGCTTCTTGCAAGTGGTATTCAACATGGAGGAGCACTGATTATCTAGTAATTATCTGGTAAGCAGCAGGAGGTTTCCTTGCCCATGTTTGACCTGATGCCATGAGGCTTCATGGGGTCAGGAGTCGATGCTGAGTACTCCTAGGGCAACTCCCTCCCGACTGTACACCACTGTGTCATCACCTCTGTTGGGTCTGTCCTGCCGGTGGGACAGGGCATACCCAGGGATGGTGATGGTGGTTTCTGGGACATTATCTGTAAGATATGATTTGGTGAGGATGACTATGTCAGGCTGTGCTTGACTAGTCTGTGAGACAGCTCTCCCAATTTTCACACTAGCCTCAAGGTGTCAGTCAAGGGGACTTTGCAGGGTCAACATTGCCATTGTTGTTTCCACTGCCTAGGTCGATGCTGGATGTCTGGTTTCACTCTTTTTTCTATTACTTTGTAGTGGTTTGACACTAAGTGGCTTGCTAAGCCATTTCAGAGGGCATTTAAGAGTCAACCACATTGCTGTGGGTCTGGAGTCACATGTAGGCCAGACCAGGTAAGGACAATAGATTTCTTCCTCATAGAAATTAGTGAATTAGATGCGTTTTTACAACAATCGACATGGTCATCATTAGACTTTTAATGCCAGATTTTTATTCAATTCAAATTCCACAATCTGCTGTGGTGGGATTTGAACCGGTGTCCCCAGAGCATTACTCTAGTCTGTGGATTACCAGTCCAGCAGGAATACCACTTCGCTATCGGCTCCCCAGGACAAAGCAGCTCACTTGATTGGCACCACATCCACAAACATTCACTCCCTCCACCACCAACCCATAGTCGCAGCAGTGTGTACCATCTACGAGATGCACTGCAGGAATTCACCAATTCGCCTTAGACAGCACCTTCCAAACCCATCACCACTGCCACCTAGAGGGACAAGGGCAGCAGATACATGGGGATAACACCACCTGGAAGTTCCGCTCCAAGTCACTCACCATCCTAACTTGGAAATATATCGCCGTTCCTTCAATATCGCTGAATCAAAATCCTGGAACTCCCTTCCTAACAGCACTGTGGGTGCACCTACCACATGGACAGCAGCAGTTCAAGAAGGCAGCTCACCATCACCTTTTCAAGGGCAACTAGGGATGGGCAATAAATGCTAGCCCAGCCAGCAAAGTCTACATCCCATAAATGAATTTAAAAAACTTCCTGAACCCCCCACGGGACACTTGCCACCCTCCCAACCACCCTAACCATGCCCCCAACCCCTGCCCGTTCTGACCCGACCCCCCTCTCCCACAGGCCCCTTCCGACTCCCCGCCCTCTGCCCCGACTTCTGACTCTTCCCCCGCCAACAACCACCCTGACTCAACCCAACCTGACCCAGCCTCCCCTTGCCCAAATTAGCTTATACTTACCTTCTTCCTGACTTATCAGACGCCTTTAAACTTGGCTGGAACTTTAAACTTTCCTGGTTAATGGCAGCTACTACCATAAAGAAGGGGCGTGGCTTACTTACCTACAGCTGAGCTGCCTTCGACAGTAGGCTTTGGGAGCCCAACTGCACTAAACAGGTCTCACCCAGACTGAGTCGGACGGTTGGGCAAGATAGGATCACCTGAGTTGCCAGGTAGGTACTTTTGAGCAGAGTGGCAATCCCACTCAATCGCCAGTCCACTGGAAATTATGGCCCGCGATGCTTATTGATATTAATTCTGCCAATGATCAGGTTCTCCTTCTCAGAATCTTATTTAACTTGATTTTTGCTTAACTACTTCTGTCTCCTTACATTTTTAATATGACATGTCTGAGAAAATTATAGTGAATGATCCTCAAAGTCATTTGAGGCAATACTTGCCAGCAATTTTTTTCTGTTTCCTATTAGTCTGCTAAGACAGCATGGCAGGTGTAAAAAAATCTCTGGAGTCCTTTGATGCATTGAAGTCCTATGATCTGTGCTGCTCTTGCTCAGAGCCTAACAGAAGCCTTAAATACGCGCTGGCTTTGGTATCTCAGTAAAGTATCTGTCTGTCTTTCAATGTAATTTTAATATAACAATTACATTACTTTAGAAAGCTCTCATTTCCTTTAATATTATTCAGACTGTCATGGCTTAAATTATTTTACAAGCATGCTATTTCATGTCTTTGTTTCACTCCTGTGAAACATGTTGCTTCCTTGGTGGGCGGGCTCCCATTTGCCCGCTCGCCATCATGCTGGCCACCATCTTTAAAAGGCAGCCGCCGGCAAAGTGCTCATCACCACCAGCTCACCACCGCTGCCTGAGAGACATGGCCAGAAAAGGAAAAAAGACTGCAGCCCCCACCCCCCGGCTTCAATGACGGGTCCCTCGAGGGACTGTTGGATGCCTTGGAGGCCCGTCCGGATGTCCTCTACATGGCCGCAGAATGGGTAGCAATGTCACCATCCCGGCTTGGGAGGCGGTAGCAGTGGTGGTCAGTGCGAATGCCCTGCAGAGGGGGCAGCCACTCAGTGCCGCAAAAGGATGAATGATCTTCTTTCCGCCAGGGTGTGTCACTCTTTTCATCATCCCAACTCACACACTCACAAACCCATCACACACCCCAGGGCCCTCAGTCACTGCCAGTGCAAGGGACATCACCATTCACTCTTTCACACACACTCATCCCGTCCATGGGACCACTCACCACACACACAGGCCAGGCATACTTATCATCTGGCTCGGCAGGCGTCCTGATTACACTCTCCCCATTTCTATCCATGCAGGACAAACTGGCTCACAAGGGGAGGGAAAGCTCGCAGACAGGTGGAGGGATGCCAGAATTCAAAGTTCTCACAAGAATTTGAAAACAGCAATTCAGCTGGCGGTGATGACCAGGACTGGTGCAGTGCTGATGGTGAGGCTGGCGCTGCTCTACCAAGTGAGGATCCAGCAGAGCAACATCCATCAGACAAGCATGCCATGAGTGATGTATCCTCTTTCACAGGCCACTGCACTAATTATCTCCCCTTGTTTTTGCAGGCACATCTAGGAAGCAGCCGGCGGAGTCCAGGACCCAGAGCCTCCAAGCAAGCTCCGAAGAAACCTCTGACTAGAAATCTGAAGGCACCCTCCCTGAAGTGCTGTCACAGCGCTCAACCACACCCTCCACCAGCGCAAAGACATACATCTCGGTGAGACCTAGCTTTAGAGTAGCTTCAGGATCACAATCTGGTGAGCACATTGCACTTTCTGATCCACAACGAGTGCAGGCAGGGACTTCCCAGGTCTCCAGCACTCAGCAGACTGCTGGAGGTCAGAACGTTGCTGAGTCTGAGTCAAATGACGTGCCTCTGGACTCGGTCATGGCACAGTTGCTGAGGTTGCAAAGGCAAGCTCGGAACAACAGGGAGGGATGTGCACTAAACTCCTCAGATTGCAAGGCACGATGGAGGAGTCTGTCCGGCTTCAGACTGAGGTGACAGCGCTGTCATTGCAACGCACCGAGGTCAACACTGGCAGGATGGCAGCCGCCATGGAGACCTTGGTCCAGGACGACACTCCTGCACTGCTGCGTGGGCTTAATTCCATCGCTGATACCATAGTTGGCCTCCAACAGTGTGTGCACGAGAGGGGTGCCGGGCAGCTCGATCTCACTCCAGCTACCCCTTCCGCTCACAGAGTCAGCCAGGGGCCCTACAGCACCCATAGGGAGCAGGATCAGCAGGTGCACGCTTCAGGTGACTCTGGGAGTGACCAGCCCATCTGACTCCCCTCTTCTTGTGACCTCTGCAGATCCAGCTTCAAAGGCCGAAGAGGTAGCCACTGCCGTACAGCAGGACCCTGAAAGCAGGATAGGGCCCTCCAAGTCTCAGCCCTCCAGAGGACGCCTGTCAAAGTCATCACAGACAGAGCATCACAGTCAGCAGGCTGTCTCCACCTCTGCTGTGGATGACTGGGGAGCACCAAGGTGGAGCGCCAGGGTTAGGACAGTTAAGAAGAATTAGTTGCACAGCCTAGGCATTGGTGTTAATCACTTGTATGTAATGTTCACTATTGTCAATAAACTCCCAAGAATGTCTCCCTGCCTATGGCTCTTTGTTCTGATGAGCAGTGTTCTTGTCACTCAGATGTGAAACCTTTCTGCACAAGATAAAAGGCAGGTGTCTCGGTGAAGGGCCTCTTCCCTGTGCTGTGTGCGGCCTTCAGACCACAGTGATGGTCCACCCTCACACTCCCTGGAAACATTACTGATACCTGCACCTTGGCAGTGCTGCTCATTGCTGCCAAACTGTAGCGGGCAGGCGCCACAGAGTTCTCTCATACTCTGTGTGCTCTGAGCACCTTCAAGGTGAGGCTGGCCTCCATTATACCAACATCTGTGACTAGTGATGTTATGCACCAGCTCCTGAAGGGCTGTGGTGCTGAAGGCGGACACAGCATCAGATGCATCTAAAGTTTCATGGCTGTGTCTCTGAAATGGCGCTGATCATGGAGCGTAAGCGGGCTGCCCTCGGCCAGACAGGAGTCAGACATTCTCAGAGGCTATGTGAAGATCAAAGGAGTGTCTTCACTGCACGTTGTCAACATCCTCCTGCGATCGAGCGACTATCAGGGTCTCCACCGCATCTCCATGACAGGAGCATTCTCACAGAGGGTCTTGGAGCTGTGATAAGCCAGACTGGAGTCAAACGGTCACAACTGCGATGTGAGGGTCTATGGGGACACCTCACTGCATGTCATAATCATCCTCCACAAAGCTGGCAGCTATGAGGGCCTCTCAAGTGCGCCTGCCTCATCTGGCCAGTGTGAGAGCCTTACCTCTGCCGTCGTCACCACCGAGGACCCCCTCACCCTCATTCCTGTCAGCGTTCTACTCATTGGAGGAGACATGCAGCTCCTCCATCTTCACTCAGCCAGGTCCTCATCCCGTTGTAGTGCCAGGTTGTAAAGGGTGCAGCAGACAACGATGATGTGTGACACCCTCTGCAGACTGTATTGCAGGGCTCCACCAAACCAGTCCAGGCACTGGAACTGCATCTTCACCATCCCGACAGTCTGCACCACCAAGTTGCAAGTGGCTGCATGAGCTTCATTATAGCATCGCTCTGCTGCAGTCTGAGGCCACTGCATGGGTGTCATCAGTCACGGCCGCTGTGGTTAGCCCTTGTCCCCAAGGAGCCAACTCTGCAGCCTCTGTGGACCCTGGAAGACTGCAGGGATTTCCGAGTGACTCAGGATGTAGGCATCATGCACACTCACTGGAAATCGTGCGTATATCTGCAGGATGTGTACCTAATGGTCACATACCAGTTGCACATTCAGTGAACGGAAGCCCTTGCAGTTGATGAAGTCTACCGAGTGTAGCGATGGAGACCTGAGTGCCACATGAGTGCAGTCAATCGCACCCTGCACCTGTGGGAATCCTGAGATCAGGGTGAATCCAATGGCCCTTGCATCCTGGCTGTCACAGTCCCAGGCAAAATGCACAATGTTGTGTGTCATGGAAAAGATGGCATCCATGACCTCATGGATGCATTTGTGGATGGCGGATTGTGAAATCCCACAGAGGTCACCTGTGAAGTTATGAAAGGAGCCGCTGGCATAAAAATTGAGCGCCGTGGTCACTTTCACAGCCACTAGCAGTGGATGCCTTCCATGTTCCCTTGGTGCCAAGTCCTGCAGTAAGTGGAAGATGTGAGCCACTAGGTCCCTAGCCATGCGCAGTCATCGATGACACTGGTTCTCAGTCATCTGCAGGAATGGCAGACGGAGCCTATAGACCCTAGGTGGCGCTAGGCACCGACCAGCCATGGCTCACTGTCGCTCCTGGGCGGTGTGTGCGGGAGTCCCTGCTGCCCCTTCTGCATGAGGTTGCTGCTCCTGCCTTTGTGCAGCCAGATGCCTCAGTCATTCTCTCCTCCATCTTCTAAAGTCTCTGTTGGCCTTCAGGCATACAGCTAGGTTACCAGGATCCATGATCCTGACATGGTCCTCCTGCAGCATGAGAGAGAGGCGTGGTTATCATGGCATTCTTTCCTGGACCTGTGCGACCGCCCTTTAGTGCTTCCTAGAGAGTGCTGACCACCCCTCAGATGGCCAGAGATGAGTGCGCTGCATGGCTGCCCTGTTAACCTGCGACATGGGGGACACTGGTCCAAACCAGGATGCTGAGATTGCATGGGGCTATGAGCGCCACCAACAGTGACTGCTACATGGCCAGCGTTGACAGGGAGATTGAACAACGTGTGCAGTCCAGCTGCTCTGTGGTCTAATAAGGTGGCGACAGACTTGAAGTCTGTGCTGGGGGGTGAGAATGGGATAAGGTGTGGAGCGCTTGGCGGCTCTTTGGTGCCTCTGTCTTGCTTGCATGGCCGGGCAGGCTAGGACCCTGACCCCAATCATACCACTGTGGCTGTGCCTGATCTATCTTAGTTGCTGAGGCACGGTTAGTTTATACAGGTGTCCCTAATGCGTGGCCACTTCCCTCACTTATCCTGCCACCCAACTGTGTGTGGTATGCAGTTCCCAGGCAGCATTTGACCCCTCCCCACCAGCCACCCTCAGCAGTCGCTTCCGAGGCTGGCCAGCACTTGTTCCCAGACACCCCCACCCCTCAGCAGTCGCCTGTGGGGCCAGGCATCAGTTTCCCCCACCCCCTGGCGCCCCTGAGGCCTGTAGACAACAGGCAAGCTGGGGAGAATGCTGTCGCTCACTCATCTCAGTTCCCCCAAAGTGAAGGCCGCAAAGGGCATGTCGCCTGTGTGCTGTCGTGAAGCACGTCAGCGTGCTTTCCCACCGACATGGACAGACGATACTGCGAGGTTCCTAGAGCCTGGCAGGATGGCCTTTTAATTATATGCTAATGTATTACAATTAGCTCCCCGCCGACTGATGGGGAAAACGCGGCCCGCCATTGGCGGGCTGAGCGGAAAATTGCAACCTGCCTTGAAGCCGCAGTGGTGGGTCCCACCATATTTTCCATGCACGCCATCCATCACGCCCGCCGCCAGCGGGCTCAGAAAATTCCGCCCCAAGTTTCTGTCAGCTTGTTCTGGTGGATGTAACAAATCCCATGATACTATTTGAAGAAGGGCAGGGGAGTGCTTCCAGTACCATGGCTAACATTTATCTTTTAACTAACAGTGTCAAAAGCAGGTTAACTGGCTGTTTATCTCATTTGTGTTTATTGCACTTTTCTGTTCATAAATTGCCTTTAAACATAATTGGTATTTCAAAAGTAATTAATTGGCACTTTGTGATTGCAAATCCAGATTTTCAGTGTTAACAATGTGCCCAGCAAACCATGTTGGATTTGGTAGTTTGACATTGTTGTTACATCTACTTTGAAGTGAACTGCTGAAACTGAGGTAGAAGGGTACACAGTGAGACAAACATACTGTTTATACTTTGAGATTGTCACAAACTCTAGGGAGGTGCAATGGACGGAGTACTGACTGTACTCAACCAACCCATGCTAGCAAACCTTAGAACATAATTGTCCAATGTTAGATGCAATTCCCCAATTAGGTAGCATTTGCTGAACTATCCTGAATGTGCTAAAAATTACCCTAACAACCAATTAATCGGGCTCATAATGTAGCTCACTTCCGCTTGCAAGAAGCTACATACATTCATATGCAAAGACATGTCCTCCGCAAGCAAAAGGGATCTGTCCAGGCCTGTATTGCAAGGGGAATGGAGTACTAGAATAAATAAGTCCTGCTACAATTGTATGGGACCTTGGTGAGACCACATCTGGAATATTGGACAATATTGTAATTGTGCCATGCCATTCCTGATGACAGAACAAGAGATGGGTGCCATTTCTAGTCTCTTGTTTTTTGCTGATCCCCACCATTTCCAATTAAAATTTAAAGTGCTGGTGATGTGCACGGGAGGCACATGCAATCAACTGGTGGGGGAAGCTTTTCAGTGGTGAAACCTACCGTCAACTGACAATACAGCAGGTGTAGATGAACTATACAAGGGCCTCCTGGACAAACAGGGAGGCAGTTCATCATGGCCACAACTTATTTACCCAACTCAATTTCCATTAACATAAGACTTATTGAGTGCACAAAGGTAGCACGGGTATTTTTCAAATTTGGCATACAAGGCTATGAGCGTTGGATTAGAATAGTTAGCTACTTGTTTGACAGGGGCAGACTTGATGGGCTGATGGGCCTTTTCTGTGCTGTAGACCTCTATGACTCTAATTTAAATTTCACTTAAAATATTGCATATTTCACTTTATACATCTGTGCATTATTTGTTGAGACTAGCTTACTCAGAGAGTTAAATATACTGGCGCATCTCACAGTTGATTCACTTTGATGGTAACAGGGGAGTTAGGGACATTTCTTCATTGCAAAGAAACAAGGTCGTGTTTTCTCGTTTACTCTTCATTGAGTGTTCATGTTAGTGTCCAATGTTGTACTGGAGAATTTGTGGGACATGGCTGAACTTGCAGGCTCAGGTGGCCCTCCCTTCCATGCATTGCGAAGGACACAGTCCGAGACCACTCTCCGCAGGAATAATTGAAATGTTGCAGGTGAACTCAAAGCCTTGTAAGGGCTCTGTCCACCAATAGGAGGCTGTGGTATAGTAGCATTCTCACTGGACTAATAATCCAGAGATCCAGTAATGCTCCAGGGACCCGGGTTTGAATCCAATCATAGAAACATCCAAAACATAGAAATTGGAGCAGGAGTAGGCCATTTGGCCCTTTGAGTCTGCTCCGCCATTCATCATGATCAAGGTTGATTATCTAACTCAATAGCCTACTCCTGCTTTCTCCCCATATCCTTTGATCCTTTTCGCCCAAGGGCTATATCTAACTCCTTCTTGAAAACATACAATGTTTTGGCCTCAACTACTTTCTGTGGTAGTGAATTCCATAGGCTCACCACTCTCTGGGTGAAGAAATTTCTCCTCATCTCAGTCCTAAATGGTCTGCCCGTATCCTCAGACTATGACCCCTGGTTCTGAACTCCCCCAACATCAGGAACATCCTTCCTGCATCTACCCTGTCTAGTCCTGTTAGAATTTTATAGGTTTCTATGAGATCCCTCCTCATTCGTCTGAACTCCAGTAAATATAATCCTAGCCGACTCAATCTCTCGTCATATGGCAGTCCCGCCATCCCAGGGATCAGCCTGGTAAACCTCCGCTGCATTCCCTCTATAGCAAGAACATCCTTCCTCAGATAATGAGACCAAAACTGCACACAATATTCCAGGTGTAGTCTCACCAAGGCCCTGTATAATTGCAGCAAGACATCCCTGCTCCTGTACTCAAATCCGCTCGCTATGAAGGCCAACATACCATTTGCCTTTTTTACAGCCTGCTGCACCTGCATGCTTACCTTCAGCGACTGGTGTATGAGGACACCCAGGTCTTGTTGCACATTCCCCTCTCTCAATTTATAGCCATTCAGATAATAATCTGCCTTCCTGTTTTGCTACCATAATGGATAACCTCACATTTATCCACATTATACTGCATCTGCCATGCATTTGTCCACTCACTCAGCTTGTCCAAATTACGCTGAAACATCTCTGCATCCTCCTCACAGCTCACCCTCCCACCCAGCTTTGTGTCATCTGCAAATTTGGAGATATTACATTTAGTTCCCTCATCTAAATCATTAATATATGGGGTCCCAGCATCGATCCCTGTAGTACTGCCTGCCATTCGGAAAAAAGACCCGTTTATTCTTTGTTTCCTGTCTGCCAAACAGTTTTATATCCATCTCAATACACTACCCCCAATCCCATGGGCTTTAATTTTACACGCTAATCTCTTATGTGGGACTTTGTCAAAAGCCTTCTGAATGTCCAAATAAACCACATCCACTGGCTCCGCCACATCAACTCAACTAGTTACATCCTCAAAAAATTCCAGTAGATTTGTCAAGCATGAGTTCCCTTTTGTAAATCCATGCTGACTCTGTCTGATTCTGCCACTGTTTTCCAAGTGCTCAGCTATTAAATCTTTTATAATGGACTCTAGAATTTTCCCCACTACCGACGTCAGGCTAACTGGTCTATAATTCCCTGTTTTCTCTCCGCCTCCCTTTTTAAATAGTGGAGGTACATTAGCTACCCTCCAATCTGTGGGAACTGTTCCAGAGTCTATGGAATCTCGGAAGATGACCACCAATGAATCCACTATTTCTAGGGCCACTTCCTTAAGTAGTCTGGGATGTAGAATATCAGGGCCTGGGGATTTTTCTGCCTTCAATCCCATCAATTTCCCCAACACCAATTCCCTACTAATACTGATTTCTTTCAGTTCCTCCCTCTCACTAAACCCCATGTTCCCCAACATTTCTGGCATGTTATTTGTGTCCTCCTTTGTGAAGACAGAACCAAAGTATATATTTAGTTGGACAGCCATTTCTTTGTTCTCCATTATAAATTCCCATATTTCTGACATCTTTTTCTCTTCACATACCAATACAAACTTTTACAGTCAGTTTTTATGTTCCCCGCAAGCTTACTCTCATACTCTATTTACCCCTTCTTAATCAATCCCTTGGTCCTTCTTTGTTGAATTCTAAACTGCTCCCAATCCTCAAGTCTGTTGTTTTTTTTAGCCAATTTGTCTGCCTCTTCCTTGGATCAAATAATATCTCTAATTTCCCTTGTAAGCCACGGTTTAGCCACCTTTTACTTTTGCGCCAGGCAGGAATAAACAATTGTTGCAGTTCACCTATGCCCTCTTTGAATGTTTGCCTTTGCCTATCCACTGTCATCCCTTTAGGTAACGTTTCCCAATCCATCATAGCCAACTCACACCTCATACCATTGTAGTTTCCTTTATTAAGATTCAGGGCCCTAGTCTCAGAATCAACTACGTCACTCTCCATCTCGATGAAGAATTCTATCATATTAAGGTCGCTCATCCCCAAGGGGCCTGGCACAACTAGATTGCCAATTATTCCTTTCTCATTAAACAATACCCATTCTAGGATGGCTTTTTCTCTAGTTAGTTCCTCAATGTATTGGTCCAGAAAAACATCCCTTTTACACTCCAGGAATTCCTCCTCTAATACTAATAGGTACTAATTTGATTTGCCCAATCTAAATGAAGATTAAAGTCACCCATATTTACAGATGTTCCTTTAATGCATGCTTCTCTAATTTCCTGTTTAATGCTATTCCCAACATCACCACTACAGTTTGGGGGTCTATATACAACCCCCACTAACCTTTTTTGCCCCTTAGTGTTTCTCAGCTGTACCCATACAGGTTCCATATCATCAGAGCTAATATCTTTCCTCACTATTGTGTTAATTTCCTCTTTAACCAGCAATGCAACTCCACCACCTTTTCCTTTTTGTCTGTCCTTCCTAAATATTGAATACTCCTGGATGTTCAGTTCCCATCCCTGGTCACCCTGCAGTCTTGTCTCCGTAATCCCGACCATATCATACCTGTTTACACCTATTTTTGCGGTTAATTCATCCACTTTATTGCAAATGCTGCTCAAGTTAAGGCACAAAGCCTTAAAGCTTGTCTTTTTAACATTACTTGTCCCGTTCCCACTATTTTTTACTGAGGCCCTGTTTGATTCTTGTCCTTGATTTCCCTGCCTATCACTTTTCTTATTCCTCTTTCTGTCTTTTATTCTTGTCCTTGATTCCCCCTCCTCTGACTCCTTGCACAGGTTCCCATCCCAATGCCATTTTAGTTTAAACCCCGCACCCCCCCCCAACCACTCTAGCAATAATCCCCCAACGACATCAGTCCCAGTCCCGGTCAATAAAAAACTTTAATTAAAAGTCTAATGATGACCATGAAACCATTGTCAATTGTTGTGAAAACCCACCTGGCTCACTAATGTCTTTTAGGGAAGGAAAGCTCCTGTCCTTACCTGGTCTGGAGTCACATGTAGAAATGTAGAAACAATAGAAATGTGGTTGACTCTTAACTCCCTCTGAAATGGTCTAGCAAGCCACACAGTTGTATCAAACCTCTAGAAAGTAAGAAAGTAATGAAGCCAGATGCATCACCTGGCATCGACCTAGGCAACGGAAATGACAATGGCAGACTCAGCCCTGCAAAGTCCTCCTTAATAACATCTGGCGACTTGTGCCAAAATTGGGAGAGCTGTCTCACAGATTAGTCAAGAAACAGCCTGACATAGTCATACGTATAGAATCATACCTTACAGGTGATGTCCCAGACACCACCATCACCATCCCTGGGTATGCCCTGTCCTACCGGCAGGACAGACCCAGCAGAGTGGTGACACAATGGTAAGCAGTAGGGAGGGAGTTGTCCTTGGAGTCCTCAACATAGACTCTCGTCCCCAGGAATTTACTCTGGATGGAGTACTTCAAAGTCCATCACCAAGAGTAGCTCGACAGCACCACGACATACCAAGCTGGCAAAGCCCTAAAGGACGTGGCTGCTAGACTGAGTCTGTGGCAGGGGGTGAGGCAATAACAAGAGGGAAAAACATTCTTGACCTCATCCTCAACAACCTGCCGGCTACATATGCATCTTTCCATGACAGTTTCGGTAGGAGTGACCACTGCACAGTCTTTGTGGAGGCAAAGTCCCAACTTCACATCGAGGATACCCTCCATCGTGTTGTGTGGCACTCCCACCGTGACAGGTTTCGAACAGATCTAGCAACTCAAAACTGGGCACCCATGAGGCACTGTCGGTCATCAGCAGCAGTAGAATTCCACTGCAATCTGTAACCTCATGGTCCAGGATATCCCTTACTCTACCATTACCACGAAGCCAAGGGACAACCCCCTTCCAATGAAAAGTGCAGGAGGGCGTGCCAGGAGGAGCAACAGGCGTACCTAAAATGAGGTATCAACTTGGTGAAGCTGCAACATAGGACAAATTGCATGCCAAAGAGCGTAAGTAACATACTATAGACAGAGCTAAGTGATCGCATAACAAACAAATCAGATCTAAGCTCTGCAGTCTTGCCACATCCCGTCGTGAATAGTGGTGGACAATTAAACAACTCACCGGAGGAGAAGACTCCACAAATATCCTCATCCTGAATGATGGGGGAGCCCAGAATGTTAGTGCAAACAGATAAGGCTAAAGTATTTGCAACAATCTTTAGCCAGAAGTGTCGAGTGGATGATCTCAGCCTCCTCCAGGGGTCCCCAGCATCACAAATGCCAGTCTTCAACCAATTTGATTAATTCCACGTGGTATTAAGAGAGGGCTGAAGGCACTGGATAGTGCAAAGGCTATGGGCCCTGACAATATTCCAGCAATAGTACTGAAGACTTGTGCTCCTGAACTAGCTGCGCCCTTAGCCAAGCTGTTCCAGTACAGATACAACAGGCATCCAACCGACAATGTGTAAAATTGCCCAGGCATGTCCTGTACACAAAAGGACAAATCTAATCTGCCCAATTATGGCCCCCTCAGTCTACTCTCACTCATCAGTAAGGTGATGAAAAGGGTCATCAGCAGTGCTATCAAGCAGCACTTGTTTAGCAATAACCTGCTCACTGACACTCAGTTTGGGTTCTGCCAGAGTTGCTCAGGTCCTGACCTCTTTACAGCCCTGGTTCAAACATGGACAAAAGAGCTGAACTCCAGAAGTGAGGTAAGAGTGATTGCCCTTTACATGAAGTCAGCATTGGACCCAGTTTGGCATCAAGAAGCCCCAGCAAAACTGGAGGCAATGGGAATCTAGGAAAACACTAGAGACATGCTTAGCAAAAACGGAAAATGATTGTGATTGTTGGAGGTCAATCATTTCAGTTCCTGGAAATCACTGCATGAGTTCCTCAGGATAGTGCCCTAGGCCCAACCATCTTCAGTTGCTTCATCAATGGCCTTCCATCCATCATAAGGTCAGCAGTGGGGAAGTTCGCTGATGATTGCACAATATTTAGCACCATTCGCGATTCCTCAGATACTGAAGCAGTCCATGTCCAAGTACAGCGAGACCTGGACAATATCCAGACTTGGGCTGACAAGTGGCAAGTAACATTTGTGCCACACAAGTGCCAGGCAATGACCACCTCCAACAAGAGAGAACCCAACTATCGCCCCTTGTTTTTGAATGGCATTACAATCACTAAATCCCACACTATCAACATGCTGGGGTTTACAATTGACCAGAAACTGAACTAGACTAGTCATATAAATACTGCAGCTACTAGGGCAGGTCAGAGGCTAGGAATCATGTGACAAGTAACTCACTTCCTGGCTCCACAAAGCCTGTCCACAGTCTACAAGGCATAGATCAGGAGTGTGATGGAATACTCCTTACTTGCCTGGATGAGTTCAGCTCCCATAACACTCAAGAAGCTTGACACCAAGCAGCCCACTTGATTAGCACCACATCCATAAAGATTCACTCCCTCCACCACTGATGCACAGTAGCAGCAGTGTGTACCATCTACAAGATACAATGCAGGAATTCACGAAGGCACCTTTGGCAGCACCTTCCAAACCCATGAACACTATCATCTAGAAGGACAAGGGCAGCAATTAGATTGGAATACCACCAACTGGAAGTTCGCCTCCAAATCACTCACCATCCTGACTTGGAAATATATCGCCGTTCCTTCACTGTCACTGGGTCAAAATCCTGAAACTCCCTTCCTAACAGCACTGTGGATGTACTATACTACATGGACTGCAATTGTTCAAGCAGGCAGCTCATCACCACCTTCACAAGGTCAGCAATGGACAGGCAATAAACACTGGCCCAGCCAGCAAGGCCCACATCCAGTGAATGTATAAAAAAAAACTTGAAAATATTAGCCATCCATTCCTGCAATTTCAATAGCTTTCAATCCTAACATTTCCAAGGACTGATATTATAGCTGAGCCCATAAGGAATGCTTGGCAATGTGTCTAACACTATTTCTAACTTATCTTAGCAGGGGGTGCTGTGTTCACATTTTGATTGACTATTTTAAGAAGCTCGTGAAGGATTAGCTGTCTTTGTAGTTAGTGAATAGAATTTGTTTTTCCAACTGATTGACTACTCGAGGAGTGACACGTCAGTAAGACATGAAAGAAATTATAAACTATGTAAATCAAACATTATTTTTTTGCTATTTAAAAAGGAATTTTGCTGAAACAAAAGATGGCTGTAACCTGGGGCAGGATTTTATGCGTTGGCGAGCGGGGGCAGGGACCGCTCGCCAACGCGTAAAATGACACGCGGTGAGGGGCGGAACTCCCGGCGTCACCACGCCCCATTTAAATTTTCAGGTAGGCAGGGGCGCAGCGAAATCAGCTGCGCGCCCGCCGGCCTGTCAATGGCCAACTGAGGCCATTGACAGAGTCATTGAAGCAATTAATGGACCTGCCCATCCAACCTTAAGGTTGGTGGGTAGGCCAGGAGCCCCGGCGGGAATTAGAAAAAGCATGAAACCTCATCCACAGGCGGGATGAGGTTTCATGTAGGTTTTTAAAAATTTTAATGAAGCTTTTGTAAAAATTAAGGACATGTCCCAACTCACGTGACAGTGTCACATGAGGGGACAAGTTAGGAAAATTTTATTTTTCTATTTTTAGCTCTTTCGTGCGCACTAACGATTTTGGGGACCCCCCCACCAGAACAGGAAACGCATAGCGCTTCTGTGCGGACGACATGCTGGGCTGGCATTAATTAGCCTGCCCATGTAAAATGACACTGTGCCCCCGTTCGGGGGTGCCAATCGGAAGGGTGCCTGTGCTTGCCCGCCCTTCAACTTTGCCCCCGACAGGGGGAAAATCCAGCCCCTGATGTCTGGAATTATAAAGTGACCAATAAGGCATTATATGGATTGCACTGGAAACATCATGCAATCTCACATCTGGGTCTGTCAAGGTCCATTTCCAAAAGGAACTATTGAGAGAAAATGGATGTCATTTGAATCAATACAAGCTTACTCCTCTAGTGGAGTCTGAGGGTCTACCAAGGCTATAGCTACCTGGACAAGGGTCGTTAATATGAATAATGATTATTTCAGAGGCTAACAACTGAGACACTGTAAGCCATAAAACAAAAGCCAGTTCCAGACACCTGATAAACGTCCCTTTATGAAATCATCGTGGGGGAAAGAGGTTACATGACTAGAGTGACCATTTTGAAATCACTTTATACAGTTGAGAATTCAGAAGTAGGCCAACCTGCTGATTTATCCCCAACCTGCCAACATCGACAGCAGGACTGTAGGCTGACCAAACAGCCTGCAATAAGCCCTCCTCGACGCCTGTTTGTCTGGAAGCCACTGGCCACCGCCTGCCAAGCAGAACAAGTCTCTGAATATCAAACTCATCTTGCTGTGGCGCCATCTTAAAAGGAACTCAGCATTTCTGCCTTTAGCCAGGAACCCATCTGAATTGGAACTTCCCTTTGAGGGAACCCCCTCTGGATTTGGACTTTCCAAATTCTGGAAATCACACAAACTGATCTATTTCTGTGGTTCTTTATACTGTTAAGTTATTTGTAGTAGCAAAACTCCCATTTTTATATCCCGCTTACTGTATACTTGGGTCTCTTTGTGTGAAATTGTGATCATCCACCAGGTTTGAATGCGTGAATAAACTGAATTTCTGATTTAATCCTAAGGGAGTTTGCTGTGAGCTGCTTTAAAAATTGACTACACAAAACAAAGGTTTTTAGAATAAGTGCCACAGCCTATTTTAAACAAAAAAGACCTCTGCTTACGGACAGATGCTGAGAGAATAAAGGAGTTCAGTTTTGCCCCCTCTCCTGTCAGTTGCTCCAAAAATATAGTTACGAGGGAAGTGGACTGGGAAATCTCTCCATGGAACATGAGTCATGGGATTCTTAAAGGTTCTGAAGCTTTAAAAGCTTTTTAAAAATTCTGCAGTATGCTTTAATACCAATCTATTACTGTAAATTGCAGCATATAAGACAACAGCATTTTCCAGTCAGATGCACCTCCTGTATACATGGTCAACCAGACCATCAGGAGCGTCTAGGATTTCCCACATTGTGCAGGATACACAAATCACGGGACTGAGCTTCCCAGGCATACCTTAACTAAATAGAATATGGACCCTTGCTTTTATTTTACCCTTAATTCTACTTGAGTATAAACTAGATGCTAGATCCTCTAGGCACTGCTGACTGCCTGTCCCAGGGTCCTTCTCTTGCATTCTCCTCTAGGTGTTGCTGACTGATTGTCCCAGGATCCTCTTCTCGCACTCTCCTCTAGGTGTTGTTGACTGCCTGTCCCAGGGTCCTCCTCTTGCATTCTCCTCTAGGTGCTGCTGACTGTTCCAGGATCCTTTTCTCGTAATCTCCTCTAATGCCTCTATTTATTTGCTTTTGGTGGTTAGCAATCATTCCAGAGCTTATACAATCTCTACTTATGACCAATGTGGTGGAGTTTATCTTCTCCCCAGCCTCCCTTTTCACCTTCCTTGATCTCTGGCAACCTGAACAACCAAGTGACGCACATGACTCTGCCTATGGTTAACTAGTATAGCTGTACAATTTGGCTTGTATAAACTCTTACAATCTGTCCTGATATACTTTGTTCTTCTACATCTACTTGGTGAAGGTTGCTACACATGAAACTTGCTGAGACAAAGACATTTGGCTAAATCAACAAAAATAAGCTAAGGCAGTCTTGAGAGAATCTGCTTAGAGGTGTGCCAAGCAAATCTTGTGCCTTGAAATAAAAGAAAATACTTTTCCAATCAGTTGCAATTTCTGGTTAATATAGGTTCAAAGGATTCATTTTGTTTTGCCTTATCAGTAACCTTTAAAACCTCTCAGTTAATCAAGGCATAGATACCTAGGCATGGCACATTCCACTTTTACTTCCCTGATTTTTCAATCTTTACTTTAAGAAAGGCTCTCCTATAAAGGGCCAGATAAGGCAGGACATATTTATGTTCCATTAACAAGCTGTTCTTGAACACGTGTATAAATGCTGATCTTATCAGTGGTGAGGTATATTTTGTTTAATTTAAACCTACATGGTTTAAGTTACTTATTTCCTAGCCATTTCCCAGCATTGTTTAACTGCTGATGCAATATTGTGGATGCCATTAAACTGAAACACAATTTTGAGAGCATTTTTAGGCAATTAACAGAGCATATTCTCTACAAATCCCTATACAGGAGCTGCTGCTCTCATTCATGGGAAGATGACAACTGGAGATAAGTTACTTCTCCCCAGTAAAAAGGTAGTGTAAATTGTTTGTTTCTAAAGAAGTATTGACAAACAATTCGCCTTCACTACAGGGTATGATAACTGACTTGAAGAGACTGCTAGAGGAGAAAAAACAACTAAAATTAAGGCTTGCTCTAAATACTAGCATTATAATGGTTATTGAAATACATGATTTATTAGTTAAAATCTGCATGCTGCCTCTCTGCATCAATGGTCATTTCCTAGTGAAATTAACTTTCTCTCAGATTATTTTTAATGTCAACATTTTAGTTAATATTGAATTAAATTAATTTTGCAACTGACATTTCCAGATATTAAAGGTTATTAAGGTGATTAGCATTGAAAAATAGATAAGATAGTTAACATTTTAATAATACTTGATGTGAGGACAAAAAACTTTGCAGTTGAGTAAAGAGTGTAATGTTTAAGTTGTGATGCAGTGATTGAGCATTTGGTAACTTCTGATTTCATCTACATCTATCCTTAATATCACTTTGAATGGTGGTACTTTTTTATAACCAAGAAGGCTGTTATTGTTTTATAAAAGTCAGTTCATTGAAAACTCTGGTGCTTATCTTATATGCCGCACCAACGCACAATCACCTATCACCCTGTGGTCCCTGCCCAGCATTCACTCCTCATCCAATAAGATCTTCAGCATAAAATTCTCATTGTCATGTTTAAATCTTTCCAGGACGTTCCTTAAGCCCAGCAACTATAAGCCAATAAGTTTATCCACAACAATCAAAAAGCTTTCTGAAACAATAGGCGGAATTTTCCATTCCGGAGACTAAGTCCGGTGACGGGTGGGAAAGTCGGTGTGATTCCTGCTGGGCGGTGGGACAGCTGAACCCGCACAATCTTCCACTGGCCAGCTCATTAATTATGTATCCACGAGAAGCTTGTCGAATCTCTTGGTGGGGTGGGCAGGAAATTGTCTGCCCCACCGTCACCTCATGGGGTCGAAGGTCCTGGCGCCATATTTAAAAGGCACCCGGACAGGCATTCACTCATTGTAGGCCAGGAGCTCCGCATTACTCCTCCAGAGTCCTTGCGGCCGCCGTTCATACTGCAAAAACTGGCAGATGTAAACAACTACATCCCATGACATTTGCATTGGGCCCTGTTCACCAGCATCTTGACTTTCTAGAAGCCCAGCCGCCTCTTGCTGCTCAGGCCCTGTTCCTCTTCGCCCTGTGTCAACCAGCAACAGGCCCTCCCCCTCCTCATCTAACTGAGAGACATTACCAAGGCAGGGTTCCCTGCAGCCTGCATCATCGACACCTCAGTGGATGTGTGAACAAATTAAAGTAAGTGAGCATGTTCTTTACAGATTTCACTCCATTCAAAGTCAGCAGGCAAATGCTAAGCCCTTCACCTAGCCTCCACCCAGACATGGCATCCCAAACCCACCCCTTCCAAGTAAAGGACATTCTGGAGGACTAGAGATGGGTGTTCCTCCTGTTCATACATGAATGCATATGGAGGCATTGCTCTTTTATCAGGGTGATAAGAACCACATGCAAGAAGCCTCATGTGGACACTTGTGTGCTTGTCTCTACTATGTTCGAGATTCTATAGAGAGGCCATTACCTTGAGAGCATAGAATGACTAACCACATGATCTCTTGTCAGTCATGACCATTCACCCAGCAGATTGGAAGTTTGGAGTTGTGAGTTGGCTGCCCACCCCCAGTGGTGCCCTTTGGAGGCATTCCACCTCCCTTCCTCCCTTCATCTCTGCCTCTGACTGCAGCTGATGGCAAATGGAACAAAACGAACAGCAGCTCCACTCTTTGCTGGGATCTCAACGTTGAGACCCATGAGTCGGGAACTAACTTATTGCAATGCAAGCATCACCATATAGAGGAGAGCATACTGAGCATTTTTGACATCCAGTTGCTTCATAATAGGGTATCCCTTTAGTCAGCTATAATAATATAGAAGCAGAATACTGTGGATGCTAGAAATCTGTAATAAAAACAGAAAATGCTGGACATACTCAGCAGGTCTGGCAACATCTGTGGAGAGAGAAACAGTTAACGTTTCAAGTCTGTATGACTCATCTTCAGAGCTAAAAGCCTTTAGTCAGCCACCTGAACTCTACCCACCTGAAAAGACGCTGCTCCCACCTCGAGGGATCTCACTGACTGACGTACTGTATGGTCAAGATCAGTGTGGAAAAATTGTGCATGTCACCTTTCAAACTCGCTCCACCACCTTCTACCCTCCCAATCATCCACCAACTCCACCCCCAATTAGGCCCACCCAATTTTAACATCCCTCTCCCCTCTGTCACCCTAGACCGCCACCCCTCACCCCACCTTGTTACCCTGGACTCAATCACGATCCATCTCCACATGCCTTTCCTCCCCTTAGCCTACACCCGTTAACGTTCCCATTCCCACCCTGATGCTGCCCCCTCCCATTTTCCAAGTCACCCATCTTGCCCCTCTATGACCCACCGGATGAGACCTTCATTTACCAGACTCTCATCCTGGATCTGCCACCATACCTCATCCCACACTGTCTTCTGACAGTGACTGTTCACTCCTACCACCAGTGCCCTGAGTTCTCCCATGGGACCCCACTGACACCACTGACCTTGCCCTCTAAGACACTCGCCAACCCCCTTAACTGGACAAACTTCTCACCTTTCCGCTGTAAACCTGCCTCCCCTGTCCAGCCTTCTGTCCACCAACCCTCCTGTCACCCCCCACCTCTTCCAATCTCCGCCTGCCTCCCTTGTCCAGCCTTGGAGCAGCATTTGCTAATGGCATTCAATATGAATGAGGTTATGCAAGGTCCCCAAGATGGAGAAGGCAACATCTATGGACCTCAAAGTGATGGCAGAGTTGAAGCTCACCAGGTGCAAACCCATTATATACAGTTGTAAAACTGAATATTCTAAATTCTCACTGGCAGGAACTTAATTTAGAGGGCGAACTTAATTCCAGAGAGGTGACCTTTTAATGAGCAGGCATGAGATGTGAGGTGAGAGTGACTGCCCTTGACATCAAGGCAGCATTTGACCTGAGTGTGGCATCAAGGAGCCCTAGCAAAACTGGAATCAACAGGAATTAGGTACGAAGTCTCTGCAGGTTGGAGTCATACCTAGCACAAAGGAAGATGGTTGTAGTTGTTGGAGGCTCAGTTCCAGACCTTCACAACAAGATTTCCTCAGGGCAGTGTCCTAGACCCAACCATTTTCAGCTGCTTCATCAATGACCTTTCTTCCATCATAAGGTCAGGAGTCAGGATGTTCGCTGAGGATTGCACAATGTTCAGCACCATTCGCGACTCCTCAGATACTGAAGCAGTCCATCTCCAAATGCAGCAAGACATAGACAATATCCAGGCTAAGGATGACAAGTGGCAATTAACGTTCGCACCACACAAGTGCCAGGCAATGACCATCTCCAACAGGAGAGAATCTAATCATCGCCCCTTGACATTCAATGACATTACCATTGCTGAATCCCCCATTGTTGGGGGGTGGGGAGGGGGGGGTTCCCATTGACCATAAACTGAACTGGCCCAGCCATATAAATACTGCGGCTACAGGAGCAGCTCTGAAACTAGGAAACCTGCAGCGAGTAACTCACCTTCTGACTCCCTAAAGCCTGTCCACCATCTACAAGGCACAAGTCAGGAGTGTGATGGAATACTTTCCACTTGTCTGCATGAGTGCAGCTCCAACAACACTCAAGAAGCTCGACACCATCCAGGAATCCAGGGCAAAGCAGCTCACTTGATTTATACCCCATTCACAAACATTCACTCCCTCCACGACCAACGCACAGTGGTAGCAGTGTGCCATCTACAAGATGCACTGCAGGAGCTCACCAAGGCTCCTTAGACAGGACTTTCCAAACCCACGACCACTTCCACCTAGAAGGAAAAGGGCAGCAAGCACATGGGAACACCACTACCTGAAGCTCCCCTCCAAGCCACTCACAATCCTAACTTAGAAATATATTACCGTTCCTTCATTGTTGCTGGGCCAAAATCCTGGAACTCCCTCCCTATACCACATAGACTGCAGCAGTTCAAGAAAGCAGCTCACCACCACTTTCTCAAGGTCAATTAGGGATGGACAATAAATGCTGACCCAGCCAATGATGACTGCATCCTATGAATGAATTTTAAAAATGCAAATGAGGTTCCTGACATTGTTCTTTGGGAAGCTTGACCCGCCTTGAAAGTTAGGAGTACAAAATTCCAACAGTTTATCCCGCCATCAGGAAACAGATTTTTAGCCTCCCATCAAATTAAATGCCCCCGCACGCAATGATTCCCGCTACTGGCGAGAGCAGAAAATTCTGCCCAATAATTCAGTTCAAAATTAAGTCACTTTGAAAATGTGGTTTTTTTTAATTCTTTGATGGGATTGGGCTTCACTGGCAGGGCCAGCATTTTTTGCCCATCCCTAATTGACTTTGAACTGAGTGGCTAACGAGGCCATTTCAGAGGGCAGTTAAGAGTCAACCACATTGCTGTAAGTCTGCAGTCTTCTCGACTAGGTAAAGACAGCAGATTTCCTTCCCTATAGAACATTAGTCAACGGATTAAGGCAATCGATAATAGTTTCACGGTCACCATTACTGACGCTAGCTTTAAATTTGAGATATCTTTCATTAATTGAATTTAAATTCCACCAGCTGCCATGGTGGGATTTGAACCCAGGTCGCCAGAGCATTAGCCTGGGTCAGATTATTAGCCCCTGTTTAACTAAGGAAAGCTAGCTTGTTAAGGGGAAACCATTGTTAACTAATTTGATTGAGTTTTTTGTTGAGGCTACTGGAAAGGCTGGTGATGGACAACTCAAGATAAGTATATTCAGGTCTAGAAAATCAATGATTTGTGGCTTCCATAAACATACAACTAATATTAAATTGACTTGCCTTTAATTTTCAAGTTCAATTTTAATGAAGTAACTTGTTAGTATGTAAGTCACAAATAAAAGTGCAATTGCTGTAATAAACAATCAAATATCAATTAGTACTGTAGTTGCTCCAAGTTACTGGATATCTCAACTGTTTCCAAGTTTGAAGAGCTTTTGTAACCCATCTGTAGTGCTTTCATATTGCCCATCTGTGCTTGTGTCTTTCAAACTACCATTCAAATTTGTTTGGATTCCTTCTCTTCCCAAAACAGAGAATGTTCTCTTACAAAACACAGAGAACCACATTGGCATATTTAGAAAAACTAACAATTTAAAAAGCTAAAGTATGTTTGGAAAGCAGTTATTAACAGCAATGTCACTAAATTAAATACTTAGGTATATTAAACATTGTTGATTTTTTCAATGTAATAAGCTACAAGTGGAAAATACTTAAAATTCATGCAAGGTCAGGGCATTGGCAGGTCCCTGACAGACACAATTTAGTACAGAACAGGGATTCTACCTCTGAAATCACAGCAGTGAACAGCTATCCAGTGTTTTTTTTGTTTTTGCAAGGTCCAGGCTGCATCCAATTTGTTTTGCAAGTTCCTGCAAAAAAATCTTCCTCAGCAGGAAGGATTTCTTACTTAGAGTATATAAAATTATGCGCAAAAATATGCAAAAGAATCTTACAGCTCAACACTGGATAGACTGGTGTCATGACACATTTATCCTTTGAAATTCAGCCCTCCCTAACCATTTTCGGAAATGCATTGTATCAAAAGATTGCTCCTAACTCACAAACCTAAATTCTTACTTCCATGGATAATGAGTGACCTCCATTAGAAGAAGCACAAACAGCAGCAGGCAAGTAATGCAGTGAGATACGAACATATGAAATAGGAGCAGAAGTAGACCATTCGGCCCCTCGATCCTGCTCTGACTTTCAATAAGATTATGGCTGACCTGTTTATGTTTCGAGTACCATATTCCCATCTATCCCCATTAACCTTTGATTCCTTGCCTAACAAGAATCTATCTACCTCTGTCTTAAAAATATTCAGTCACCCCACTTCCACCACCATCTGAGGCAGAGCATTCCAAAGTCACACGACCCTCAAAGAAAAAAAAATCCTCATCTCTGTTCTATAAGGGCAACCTCTAATGTTAGAACAATGCCCCCTAGTTCTGGACTCATGCACAAGAGGAAACATCCTTTCCACAAACAGCTTATTAAGACCATTCACGATCTTATGTACTTCAAGCAAGTCATCTCTTACTCTTCTAAACTCCAGTGGAAAACAAACCCAGCCTGTCCAACCTATCCTCATAAGACAACCTGCTCATTCCAGGTATCAATCTAGTAAACCTTCTCTGAACTGCCTTCAACGCACCCTTCCTTAAATAAGGAGGCCAGAACTGCACATGGTATAACTGTACCTACAAGAGTAGAGGGCTCTTGTGGTGTTAAAGGTATGCATCCACTGCCAAAACAGGTGGGGAAGGGCCCCACTATACACTAATTTGCATAGGTAAATAGAGCTGTGCTTCACACAAATTCATACACAAAGCACTGAACATTAATACTCATAGCAAGGCAGCTCCAGCAGTTTTAGAGTCAGTAGAACATTAAGGTGGACATCACAGTGACCTTTGTTAAGAGGACTTTGAAAACTGTGCCCTCTGGTTCTCGATCCGTTTACGAGCGGAAACAGTTTCTCCCTATCTACCCTGTCCAGACCCCTCATTATTTTGAAAACTTCTATCAAATCTCCTCTCAGCCTTCGCCTCTCCAAGGAAAACAGTCCCAACTTCTCCAATCCTTCCTCATAACTGAAGTGTCTCATCCCTAGAACTATTCTTATAATCCTCATCTGCACACTCTCCAATGCGTTCACATCCTTCCTCTAATGTGGCTCCCAGAACTGTACACAATACTCCAGCTGAGATCTAACCAGTGTCTTACATAAGTTCATCATAACCTCCCTTTTGGGTGTACTCCATGCCCCTATTAATGAAGCCGAGAATACTTTATGTTTTAGAAGCAAAAAGCATACTTTTTGCATTAACTCTTTTTAAAAAATGCTTTGACAGCTACAACCTACCTACATATTAATTGTTTTCTTGTACTGAAGAAGTGCAATGAAAAAAAAGCACAAAAGACATTTAGTGAAATCGACACAAAGGTCAGGATTTCCCATTTGGCGAGCGGGATGGGGGTCGGGGCCTGCTTGTCAACGCGTAAGGTGATGTGAGATGACTTTGGGCGGAACTCCCAATATCACCCCACCTCATTTTCAGGTGGGCGGGGGCTCAGCAGAATCAGCTGTGCACCCACCGAACTGTCAAGGCCAATTGAGGCCATTGACAAAGTAATTAAAAAAGCACTTAATGGACCTGCCCGTCCAATCTTAAGATTAGCGAGCAGGCCAGGAGCCCTGGCGGGCTTTGGAAAAAGCATGAAACCTCATCCACAGGCAGGAATGAAGTTTCATTTAGATTTTTAAATTTTTAATAAAAGCGTTAATGAAAGTGATGGACATGTCCCAACTCATGTGACAGTGTCAGGGGAATGTTTTTTTAACATTTCTAACTTTGGCGCCGATCTCCCTGAGGCAGCACTCAGGGAGATGAGTGCGCTTTTTCACATGCATGCACGAAAGAGAGCCCTCTTGGTTTAGGGATTCACCCTCCACCCGCACAGGGAGTGCGTAGCACTTCCTGGCGGATGTCACGCTGGGCGGGCCTTAATTGGCCTGCCCACCCGAAATGACAGCGCGCCCCCGATTGGCACCAATTGGGGGCACGCCTCCACGTGCCCGCTCCTAAACCTCCCCTCCGACATGGGAAAAATTCTGCCCAAAATTGAGATGAGGCAGAATGTGACTACAAAATAAACACTTGATAGATTAAAATATCCTTAAAACAAAAAAAAATCCAATTACCATTATATTTTATTTTTACTTAAATTAAAAAATGTAGCAAATATATTTCCAACATCTGGAAAGAGAATTGATAGGTAAATCTTTTAGGTGATCCTTCATCAAAACCGAAAATAATATTTAAAGGTGATTTCACCATTGCAAAGATTCAGGCCCATGTCTCTGTAATGATGGAGAGGGTCTCTAACTTAGCCAAAATAGCACCAGAGCCCCAATGTTGGAAATACCATCCCCGAACCCGGCACCCACAGACAGCTGCACATGTAGAAGAACAGCTGCCTTCAAACAGATTTAATCTTCGTTAGTGGGATGTCCAAAACATGACCTGTGGGCTTTACACTTTTCGTGGATAGGCACAGGGACACCTTTAGGAGAGGTCAAGTGCCTTTTGGGAGAGATCAAGTACCCTTTGGGTTTGCTAAAAGTAGACATGAAAACAGTGGATAAACTCAAAGGAACTGTCAAACTTATTGGAAGTAGAAGGCACAAGTTACTTACCAGAAATAGAGGGTAACCTAGGGACTAATAACAGTGAGGAGCATAATATCATTAATATCAAAGATAAAGTATCGGAGAAACTCAAGGTACTAAAATCTGACAAACCCCTGGGACTTGATGACCTACATCCTAGGTTTCGCAAAGTAATAGCTTCAGGGATAATGAATGCGCTGGCTATGATTTTCCAAAATTCCCTAGATTCTGTAATGGTCCCAGCAGATTGGAAGTTGGCAAATATAACACGATAGAGAGCGAACAAGAGAGAAAGCAGGGAATTACAGGCCAGTGGTAGGAAAATGCTGGAATCTATTGACAAGGAAGTCTGAACAATGCACTTAGAAAATCATAGTATGATAGAAAATAATAGTATGATCAAAAAAAAGTCAACATGATTTTACAAAATGGAAATCCTGTTTGATAAATTTATTGGAGGTTTTGAGTGTGTAACCAGTAGGGTAGATAAAGAAGAGCCAGTAGATGTAGTATACTTCGATTTCCACAAAGTATTCAATATGGTGTCATCCAAAAGGTCAATACACAAGATAAGGACTCATGGAGTTGGGGGGAATATATTAGAGTGGGTGAAGAATTGGTTAACAGATAGGAAGCAAAGAGTAGAGATAAATGGGGCATTTTCAAGTTGGCAGACTGACTAGTGGAGTGCCGCAGGGATTGGTGCTGGGGCTTCAGCTATTTACAATCTTAATTAATGACTTAAACAAAAAGACAGAGTAATGTATCAAAAACTTGCTGACAATACTAAGCTAGGTGGGAATGTAACCTATGGGGACAGGAAGAGGCTGCAAATTGATACAGAAAGGTTAAGTGAGCAGGCAACAAGCTGACAAATGAGAGTATAACATAGGAAAGTGTGAAGTTATTCACATCGGCAGTAAGAATAGAAAAGCAGAATAATGTTTTAAAAGGCATGAAACTTGTAAGTATTGATGTTCAGAGGGAATTGGTTTTATTCGTACAAGGCGCATAAAGTTACATGCAAGTACCGTAGAACCATAGCAAAGTTACAGCACAGAAGGAGGTCATTCGGCCCACCTTTTCCATGCCAGCCCGAGGACACCCAAGTGCCCTTTCTAATCCCACCTTCCTGCACCCAGCCCATAGCCCTGCAGCTTACAGCACTTTAGGGGCAGATCCAGATACTTTTTAAAACAGTTTAAAGTTTCTGCCTCTACCACCAACTTGGGCAGCGAATTCCAGACACTCACGACCCTCTGCGTAAAAAAGTTCTTCCTCATGTCCCCCCTACACCTTCTGCCACTTTGGTGAGACCAAGCTAGAGTTGTGCACAGTTTTGGACTCCATATTTAAGGAAGGACACACCTGCATTGGAGGCAATAGAGTGAAGGTTCACTAGATTGGGATGAGAGAGTTTTCCCATGATGTGGGGTTAAGTATGTTGGGCCTATTTTCTCTGGAGTTTAGAAGAATGGGGACGATCTCAGAAGATTCTGAACAGACTTGACAGGATAGATATGACAACATAGTTTCCCCTGGCTGGGGTGTCTAGAACCAAGGGGCACTGTTTCAGGATAAGGGGCCAATCACTTAGGACTGAGATGAAGAGAAATTCCTTCACTCAAAGGATTGTATCCCAGAGGGTTGTGGATGTTCCCATCATCAGGAAAATCAAGGGAAATGGGGAGAGGTTGGAAAAATGGAGTTGAGGCCAAAGATCATCAATGATCATTTTGAATGGCGGAGCAGGCTTGAGGGTCACATGATCTTTTTTCTATTTTTTTTATTGGGATGTGGGTGCCACTGGCAAGACCAACACTTGTTGCCCATCCGAACTTCCCTTGAACTGAGTGACTTACTAGGTTTTTGCAGATGGCAGTTAAGAGCCAACCACATTGCTGTGTGTCTGGAGTCACATGTAGGCCAGACCAGGTAAGGCTGGCAGTTTTCCTTCCCTAAAGGACAAACCAAATGGGTTTTTACAACAATTATGGGTTCATGGTCACCATTACTGAGACTAGCTTTCAATTCCAGATTTATTAATTGAATTTAAATTCTACCAGCAGTCATGTGGGATATGAATCTTTTGCCCAGAGCAGTAGCATAAGCCTCGGGATTATTAGTCCAGAGACATTATCACTATGCCACTGTCTCCCCCCATCTCCCTGATTTTTCTCATGTCAGTGGGCTGTAACCTCCGAGCTCCCCAGCATCATATTTGGGGGGTACTCCAAAGATGCGCTAGGGAATCCCTCTGGGAGGTTCCCAGGCAAGGTTTTGCATGGCATTGCCCAGAAATTACACTTCCTCTGGACAATTGCACTGTGCTGGGAACCATCTGAAAATGCAGCTGGAGTCACAAACTTCGGATGGTTCCGCCAGGGTTAAATCAATAGTTACCCAGGAAAAGTTACAAGAATTAAAGCTCTTCTAACTTCTGGCTAACGATTGTAAAGGCCCAGGCTGATCCCCCGATGGGACTCCCGCACAGCCCCAACCCCCAGGGAACTCCCCTACCACTGACTAACCCCCTCAGCTGCACCCCCCATCCCCAAGGCATTCCCCACCCACCAACCCCCCTATGGGGATCCCAACACCTGCAAGGGACTCCTCAACCAACACCCACCCTACCCACCATGGGCCCAAATCTTGCCCCCCAAACTGACTTCCCATCCCCCCATGTCCGATCCACACCCCCCGAAATTCCGGCCCCCCCACCCCACCCACTCCTGGTATCTGACCCCCCCAGGCCCCTCCCAATGTCTGACATACCAGCCCCCTCCTGATGTCCGACCCCCTCCCAGCCCCCTCCTGATGTCCGAAACCCCAAGTCCCCTCGCGATATCTGAACCCCCCCACCCACTCCCGATATGCGGTCCCCTGACTCCCCCGAATATCCAGCCCACTGCACCATCTCCTGATGTCCGACTGCCCCCACACCACCCTGATGTCCGACCTCATCCCCACCTGACCTCCGAACATCCCCTCCCCACAAATCCTTTTCACTTACCTTAGGCACTTACCTTCTCCCTGGCCTGTCAATTTCAATGGGACCTTTAAACTTGCTGCTTTACGATAGCTGGCACCGTTAAAATGGGGACCTGTCCTTCAATTTGATGGTGCTGGACTTCGCAAACAGCTGTGCTGCCTGGATCTCACCGGGTCCAATTTAGAAGGTCGAGTGATACACGGAAGAAACTTGGCACGGGTAAGTGGGCACAGAGTGGCAATCCGACACTGATTGCTACACCAAGGAAATTACGGACTCTTATCTTTCTTTCCAATGTTTACAGACCTATTGTGAATTTGCAGCAATTCCTATTTCAGATCTTATGTTTTACTATTTTCCCTATTATCTTAACCTAAAGTTATTTTATCTAAAGAAAATGAATAGAGAGCTCATGTCCACATTGCCACTTTATCAAATAATGCACTGTTAGTCAATGCAAAATAACTCCACTTTTGACATTTCCAACTGAAGTAGCTTCTGACCTGCTTTTGCGTGTTGCTGTAGTGCAATGTGTACTGCAGAGGCAGCAGTACACATTGCCACCCCTGTGTGGCAATGGGGCATGAGGTGCTGATTAAGTGAACTGTTTTGTCTTAGATATGTCCAACTTCTTGTTGGAGCTGCACTCATCCAGACAAGGGGAGATTATTCCATCACACTCCTGACTTGTGCCTTGCAGCTGGTAGATGAGATTTTGGGAGATAGGATGCAGTTACCACAGAATTCCAAGCCTGTGACCTGCTTTTGTAGCCAGGTAGTGTTATGACTGCAGCTGGTGTTGCTTACTACACAAACCAAATCCCAGAGGAAACTTGGCTTTTTTTTTAATTCTGAAAATGAGAAGGGGACATACTGATCTCAGCAGTAAAAAATTAAAAGTAAAAGTTTTATTCACAAGAATAAAGGAAAACTTAAGCACACAAGATTATAGATACACAGTTACACTTAGTCTTACAAAACATTCCCCCAAAAAGACTCTCTACTTGGTCAGACCCACAAGTAAACATCTTCCAGGCAACACTTCCTTATAGATATTTAACTATAAGAAATCCAGTAACATTACCCAAGGCAAACTGCCGTAGTTTCAATAAAGGCATACTACATGACCTGTAACTCTCTTCCATTCCGCTGTGAAAAATCAAACTTCAGAATAAAACTGCTTTTTGCTGCCAAAGACTTCTCTGGTTTGATTGGATTGTTGAATCAAACTGCATCGTCTCTCTGTCACAGCTCCAGCTGTTAAATCTCACATCTCCAGATCAACAGCCCCATAGCTCAAATAGCTAAAGCCCTAAAATACTTTTTTTTCCCCCTTTTCATCTGGGTTCCATTGTTTTCACACATCTTTGAAATTCAAATCCTTCCAAATATAAGAAATTTAATGTTTTTATCTTTTCTTTGCTTTCGGGTCAATAAAATATAATATTCCCACTTCTATTTACCTATGAAGCTCCTACAAGATGCAAACATGTTCCTAGGATCCTCTGATTTCCCTTTGATATTCAGTCAAACTCTCAACTTATCTAAAAATTTATGGTCAATAGATGTTGATAGGCACAGAGTTCTGGATTTCCAATACCCTGTGTGTGAATAAGATGGCAGCAGTATGATGTTGTTCCTATCACAACAATCAACTCTCCAAGCACTTCAGAACATTAGAGATTATAAATAGCTTCTCACTTTCTGCAGAACAAACTTTTAGGGAGAATAGTTGATTCACAATGACCACCTTTAGAAATGAGCTTTTGAGAAGTGCCATTGAAAGTTGCAAGGGCAGGACTGCTTGATTTTTTTATATGGCTGGTTCAGTTAAGCTTCTGGTCAATGATAACGCATCCCCCCCCCACCCAAAGGTTTTGAAAGTGGGGGTTCAGCAATGGTAATGCCATTGAATGTCAAGGAGGGATGGTTAGATTCTCTCTTGCATGTTGAACACTAACTGGAAAAAACAGAGAACGTTTCAAGGGAGTGGAGCATATGCTGAGTGGAGGAACTTCAAAGTCCATCAACCAGAGTGTCCATTCAGCACCTCTGCTGGCCTAGTCCTGAATGGCATAGCATCCACACACAGCCTACACTGGGTGGTGAGAGAACCAAATTAAGGATAATATTTCCTAGACCTCATCCTTACGAATCTACCTGTCACAGATGCATCCATCCATAACAGTCTGGGTAGGAATGACCACTGCAGAGTCCTTGTGGAGACAAAGTCATATTTTACACTGAAGTCACCCTCCATTGTGTTGTGTGGTGCAACCACCATGGGGTAGATTCTAAACAGATCCAGCAGCTTGTAAACCAGGCATCCATGAGGCATTGTGACCCATGAGCAGCAGCAGCAGAATTGTATTTAATCACAATCTGTAACCTCATGATTAGGCATATCCCTCACTCAACTCAGATGACCACTCTTGGTTTAATGAGAAGCGTAGAAAAACATGCCAGGAGCAGCATCAAGCAAACATAAAAATCAGGTCTCAAATTGGTGAAGCTACAGCACTTGGCTGCAACATGCATGCTAAGCAAAGGAAGCAGCACGCAATAGCCAGGACTAAACAATCCCACAACCAACAGGTCAGATCAAATCTCTGCAGTTCTACCAAATCTAGGAGCAGGAGGAGGCGGCTCCATGAATATCCCCATATTCAACAATGAGACAGCCCAACACATTGAGTGTAAATGACAAAGCTGAAGTTACAACACTGGCAGCTACTCGATAAAATGGAAAATTGCCCAGTATCTCCTATCCACAAGAAAAAAAAGAAAATTCCAATCCATCCAATTATCATCCCATAAAATCACTCTCAATCATCGGCAATGTGATGAAAGGTGTCTCAACAGTGCTATCAAGCAGCACTTAACATGTTCACCGATGCTTAGTTTGGGTTCTGCTAGAACCACCTGGGTTCCAGGTCTTATTACAGGTTAATCTAGAGGGTCGAGACTGTTCAGTCACATGAAGACCAATGCAGAAACTCATCACTGAATCAGATGACAGCCAACGATGACAGTCCAAATGTGGACCTAAGAGCTGAATTCTTGTGGTGAGGTGAGTTACCGTCCTTGACATCAAGGCAGCATTTGACCAAGTGTATACGTAAAATTGAAGTCAGTGGGAACTTGGGTAAAAAACCTCCAGTGGCTTGAGTCAACCTAGCGCAAAGGAAGACGGCTATGGTTGTAGGAGGTCAACATCTCAGCCCCAGGATGTTACTGCAGGGCTTCCTCAAGGTAGTGTCCTTAGCCCAACCATCTTCAGCTCCTTCATCAATGACTTTCCCTCCATCATCAGGTCAGAACTGCACCCATTCGTCAATGATTGTACAGCTCAGAGTTCAGTTCCATTCAC
The DNA here is from genome assembly GCF_017639515.1 of Carcharodon carcharias. Lineage (NCBI taxonomy): Eukaryota > Metazoa > Chordata > Chondrichthyes > Lamniformes > Lamnidae > Carcharodon > Carcharodon carcharias. The sequence goes on along the minus strand of NC_054467.1, from coordinate 240,471,960 downwards.
AACCTGCCAAAAAAAGAAGCAGTCTGTGCATGCAGGCAACAACAATCAGGCTTGGGCTGATGTGGCAAGTTACTTTTGCGGCACCCATGGTTCGTGGGACCAACAATGGTCATTTCCAATAAGACAGAGTCTAATCACCTACTCTTGACAACCAACAGCATAACATTGTCAAATACCACACAGTCAACATTCTGGAGTTCACCATTGATCAGAAACTGGACGAGCCACATAAATATAGTGGTTCCAGAGACTGTGAATTCTATAGCAAGTAACTTGGCTCCAAGTTTGCCCTTCATTCACAAAGCACAAGATGGGATTATTTTTCATGGGACATGGGCATAGCTGGCAAGGTCAGCATTTATTGCCCACCCTTAAGTGCCCTGAGTGGTTTGCTAGGCCTTCTCTGAGGGCAGTTAAGAGTCAACCACATTGCTGTGGGTGTCACATGTAGGCCAATACAGGACTTGAGTGAACCAGATAGGTTTTTATTATGGATGATAGTTTTCATGGTCACCATTACTGAGACTATTTTTATAATCCAGATTTATCAACTGAATTCAAACTCCACCAGCTGCTGTAGTGAGATTTGAATTCATGTCCCCTAGCTATTATCTTGGGCCTCTGGTTTACTAGTCTACTGAAATTATCACCGCACTACACTCTCCAGTTGCCTAGGTGGGAGCAATTCCAACAAAATTCAAGAAGCTTACACCATTCGGGACAAAGCAGTCAGCTCAAGTAGCACTCTAATCACCATCTTAAGCATTCACGCTCTCCACCATTGACTCAACATAGCAGCAACATGTACCATCTATTTGATGCACTGCAGCATCTTGCCAAGGCAGCTTTGACACCACTTCCGAAACGCTCACATTCTAGAGTAAGGACATCAGGCAGTTGGGAGCAACAGCAATTGCAAGTTGCCCTGAAAGTCTCACACGATTCGGACTTGAAAACATGTTGCCACATCTTAACCGTCGTAGGCTCAAAATCCTGAAATCCCCAGGGTTGCATCTTCACTTGCAGCAGTTCAAGAAGTCAGATTGCCACTACTTCACATGGGCAACTGGCAGTTGCCAATAAATTCTGGGCTTGCCAGTGATGTCCAGATATTGTGAAGGAGTTGAAAAAAAGCTTCAACACTGAAAGAAAATCTATGAACTGGCCATAAGTAAGGAATTATGCCACATTAAAAAATTGTAGAAACATAATCATGGAGAGGGGCCTGGATAGAGTAGACAGAGAAAAACTGTTACCACTGGTAGAAAGGTCAAGAATGAGAGGGCACAGGGGCCAAAGAAGCAATGAGATGAACTTTTTTTCACGCAGCGAATGGCTAAGATCTGAAATGCACTGCCTGAGTGTGTGGAGGAGGCATGTTCAATTCAGGCATTCAAGAAGGAATTAGATTTTTACCTGAAAAGTAAGAATGTGCAGGGTTTAAGGTAGGAGGCCAGGAAATGGCACTTGGTGAATTGTTCATTCAGAGACCTGGCACAGAGATGACAGGCCGAGTGGCTTTCTTCTGTGCTATAACAATTCTGTGATAAAAATATACAAGGGGAGATGGGGGCGTAGTGGGCTAGTAATTGAGAGGCACAGAGCAATGCTCTGGAGACCCAGATTGCACAATGTTCAGCACCATTCACGGCTCCTCAGATCCTGAGGCAGTCCATGTCCAAAAACTGTATGACCCGAACAATGTCCAGTCTCGGACTGACAAGAGGCAAGTAAGATTCACGCCACCCAAGTGCCAGACAATGGCCATCTCCAACAAGACATAACCTGACATCATCCCTTAACATTCAATGGCATTACCATCACTGAATCCCCTACTATCAACATCCTGGGGGTGACCATTGACTAGAAACTGAACTGGACTAGCCATCTAAATACTGTGGCTGTAAGAGCAGTTCAGAAGTCAGGAGCCCTGTGGCAACTGGCGAGTAACTCACCTCCTGGCTTCCCAAAGCCTGTCCACCACCTGCAAGGCACAAGTCAGGAGTGTGATGGAATACTCTCCACTTGCCTGGATGAGTTCAGCTCCAACAACACTCAAGAAGCTTGACACTATCCAGGATATGGCGGCCCGCTTGACTGGCAGCCTACCCACAAACATTCACTCGGTCCAGCACTGAAACACGTGGTAGCAGTGTGTACCATCTACAAGATGTACTGCAGCAACTCACCAAGGCTCCTAAGTACCACCTTCCAAACTCATGGGAACACCAACACCTGCAAGTTCCCCTCCAAGTCACACACCATCCTGACTTAGAAACGTATCGCATTCATTCATGTTGCTGGGTCAAAAGCCCTCCTAACATCATTGTGGGTGTATCTACACCACATGGACTGCAGCGGTTCAAGAAGGCAGCTCGCCACCACCTTCTCAAGGGCAATTAAGTTTCAGCAATAAATGCTGGCCTAGCCAGCAACAACCATATCCCATGAACAAAGATTTAAAAAATATATACTTCATTGAAGTAACATGTGGCAAAGATCTAATAGAAGGCACAATGATGCAAATAACAGAAACCCCATTATACCAGAAGAAAACAAAACAAAAGATATTCAAACCATATTCATGCTCTAAAAGAAAATCATAACTTAACCTTTCTAATCAACTCAGTCCACTTTCATGATGCCATTTTTAAAACTCGCACAGTGCCACATGATTATCTTAATGTGATGTTAGTTAATGTTGAAGACCAGCTTTCCTTGTTGATTTAAAATTACAGGTGCAGTTCATCTTTCAGCACATTACCTCCTAAATCGATGTAGCACTCTGCATGCGTATAAACTAACAGAAGAAAATATCAAAGCTAACCATTTAAACACTTCCTTAGCTTCGCAAACAGGCTGGCTTTTATTGATATCTTTAAGATTATTAAAGGATTTGATAGCCAAGACAAAGAAAATGTTTACACTTGTGGAATCCAATTCCAGAGGTTATCAACGTAAAACAGTCACGAAAGAATCCAATAGGGATTACAAGAGCAAGTGGTAAGAATGCAATCTGCACTTCCTCAAATGATTCAAGCAAATAGATGCATTTAAGGGGAAGCTAAGTAAGCACAAGGGAAAACGGAACAGCAGGATCTTGTGTCTGGAATTCGCTGCCAGAGGAGGTGGTGGAAGCAGGTATGATAGTGGTGTTTAAGAGGCAGCTTGACAAATACGTGAATAGGATGGGAATAGAAGGATACGGACCCCAGAAGTGCAAAATGTTTTAGTTGATGGGCAATATGATCGGTGCAGACTTGGAGGGCCGAAGGGCCTGTTCTTGTGCTGCACTTTTCTTTGTTCTTTGCTCATTGATATACTGGTAGTGAGATGAAAAGGGGTGGGGGGAAGCTCGTGTGGAGTATCAATGGTGGCAAAGATAAGTTGAACTGAATTACTCATTTCTACGAGGGGGGGTGGGGGGGCATTTTTACCTGAGGAAAAATTTTTCCCCTATTGGGGGGGTTGTGCAGGGGCAGGTAGAGGCGAATGCTAACCTGATCGGTGGCCCTGGTTTGGGGACGTGCCACCATTTTATGTGGGCAGGCCAATTAATGCCCGCCCATCATGACGTATGCCTGGAAGCTGTGTGGTCCCTGTGCAGGTGGTGGGGGGGGGTGGTTTTCCCTGAGTGGTTCCCTGCACTTTTTCATGCTCAGCACAGTGATCTCCATGAGGCACGAAGGTACCTCAGAGAGATCCATTTGAAATGTGTAAATTTAAATAAAGGAAGGAAAAAACCTTTGAAACACGTCACCTCATGTGTCACATGAGCTGGGACATGGCAAAGAATTAATGTAAAAATTTTTATTACATTTTAAAACACTTCATGAAACCTCATCCCGCCAATGGATGAGGTTTCATGAAAAATGCAAAGGCCGCCTGGGCTCTTCACCTGCCAGTCAACCTTAAGGTTGGGCAGGTGCTCATTTAATTGAGTTAATGACTGTTTAAATGGCCTTAATAGGCCTTTGACAGTTCGGTGGGCGCACAGCTGAATCAGCTGCGTGCCTGCTGAACTGACAATCTAAATGACGCGCGGTGACGTCGGGACGCACGCCCCCGCTCGCCGACTGGAGAATTCTGCCCCTGGAGCAGTGGATAGGTTGGATGTGATTGCGAGGAGAGCTAAATCAAGCAAAAATAGGACCAACCCATCAAATATTGAGGACATTGACAAAGTATTTAACACGATTAGTGGACCTGCCCGTCCAACTTTAAGGTTGGCGGGCAGGCTGGGAGCCCTGGTGGGCATTGGAAAAAGCATAAAACCCCATACACAGGCGGGATGAGGTTTCATGTAGGTTTTTAAAAATTTAATAAAAGTGTATCTAAAAGTGATCAACATGTCCCAATTCTTGTGACAGTGTCACATGAGGGGACATGTCAGGGAATTTTTTTTTCTGTGTTTAAGATTTTTTATTGTGGAGCCGATCTCCATAAGGCAGCACTTAGCCTCAGGGAGATGAGTATGCACTCTCGGCTGAGGGAATCCCCCACTGCCCGCACTGGGAGTGCATAGCGCTTCCTTGCGGATGTCACGCTGGGCGGGCCTTAATTGGCCCGCTCATGCAAAATGGCGGCGCGCCCCCAATTGGGGGCGCCAATTGGAGGCGTGCCTCCACGTGCCCGCTCCTGAACTTTCCCCCCCAATGGGGGGAAAATTCTGCCCACAGTTTTAAATTCATTACCTATCCACAAATTTCTCAGGTTTTTGGAAACTTTCGTAAAAAACCAGATGAGAACACGGGCAACTGAGATGGCCGTTTAAATTCCATGAAAAACTGCAATAAATATTCACTACTCACAGTTGCTTTCTTACCTACTATGGGAAAGAGTTTGTTCTCAATGCTTTTGGCGAGAGTTTACATACTGCACATCACCTGAATTACATAAGGATGGGTGCTGTCTTTGTTGCCTTAGATTGGACTGCGGATGAGGCGCAATATGACCACGTCCAGCGGGAGATCTGCAGTTCGACATCAAAAATGAGGCCAGCAGCAGCAGTTGCCTGCTGTTGTGATCTATTTGTTCTATTATAAAATATCTAAATGCATATCCATTAAACTTCACATATCCAATAGAAACATCTGCGTCAACTTAGATCTCCCCTACCCCAGCTTCTGTCGTCCTTTTCTTGGCATGATTCCTGCCTGATCACCCTCCTAAGCACTTCATCTAACTGCTGGGACCTGTTCCTTCCTGTTCTCAATAGTGGCCTCCCGTCACCCAGTACTACAAGCCATCCTGCTAACATTTCCAACTGCATTCATGTGATAAATGAAAAGGGCCATTCAGTTAAAGCCTAGTTTTAAAATCGAGGTTTCACATGTCTATTTCTCCACAGAAGCTGGTGACCTGTGATTTACTTCCAACATTTTTTTAAAATCAAATATTGAATGTTGATTTATCCAGACAAGCAGATTGCTGGTTTAAATACTTGAACTGCATAATGATTTGTAGCCTGGAAATAATATGGCAATTTACATCCTGCTGCACAATAACTACAAACACAGTTGCACCCTCTGTTCCATTAGCTATTTGCACGGCCCTGAAATAAGACAAAAGGCAAAATCCTGACTAACATCAGGTCCAAGGTGATTAAAAAGGACCTCTAAGACAAGAATGAATGATTGATGCATCACTGCTGATTTTTAAACTATTATGGAGCACATAGGGACAATGCTTTTCCTCATTTCACAGTAAAAATTGGTAGCTGGATGCCAAACATACCTGCAGGGTGACTTTATTTTTTAACTGGGAGACACAAACAAATTACCAAGAATCAAGAAAGTGCACAGCTTTAAAAACAGAAGCATGACTTGACCTAAGCATTATTTCTTGAATTGATTCTGTAGATGCACGTTTTATTTTATAGTGGCAGCGTTTCAAAGTCCAACTAAGCAACCATGAAACTTCACTGTACGTTCATATCTGATTCAGTCCAACCTTCAAATCAATTTTGCTGTTAAGGATGGCATATCTCAGGGCAAATAATGTAGCCAAGAATGAAGGAAAATTTGACCATCCGTATGGATGCTCAGTTAGACATAGTTTTTTTTTATCAAGCCAAAAGCACATTGCTATCAAATTTCAGTAATCTGAGTTACACCAATATCAGGTAAATTCGGGGCATTCTGCCACACTTAAATGTTTGGGCGTGGATCTACAACAGCATGTTATTGGCATAATTGTGCGAATTGCTCTTTTGCATGATAGGTTAGAGTATTGTTTCTGTATAAAAACAGCATAAGCTAGTTTTGTGCAAATTTCCATGTGAAAAATGGCTCTAAATCATTCTTGTTCCATAGTTACAATGATCCAGAAAACTACTGGTGAAAATATATCAAAGCCCTCTTTATTTTGTTTGTTGAAGAATGGACATCACAGCAAAGTTCAATCAGTGGCCAGGACGTGGGTGAGAGTGACTGGCACTGCAGCAAGGTACCCCAAAGAATATGGTAGTGTGGTGGCTCTGTTACTGGACCAGAAATACTGAGGCCAGGTTTAATAGTCCAGGGAAGTAATTCAAATCCTGACAGTTTAAGATTATTTTTCTATCAGTAAAAATAATCATGAAGCTAACATTGTCAATAACACCCACATCCCACGAAGGAATAATAAAAATTTGTTACATCCTGCTCACATTCTCTCCTCTCTTTTCATGCAGAAGCTGGCTCACAACAGGATGGTGAGGTTCCAGCAGTGGGGTGGAGTGGCCAACATTAGGTCTCTCACTCACCATGAGGAGGATGCCATCGGGCTGAATGGTGAGGACATGAATCATGCCTGTGGCGATGGTGAGGTCGGCGGCGAACTTACACATTTTTAAAAAATTCATTCACGGAATGTGGGCTTCGCTGACTGGGCCAGCATTTATTGCCCATCCCTAGTTGCCCTTGAGAAGGTGGTGGTGAGCTACCTTCTTGAACCGCAGCAGTCCATGTGGTGTAGGTGCACCCACAGTGCTGTTAGGATGGGAGTTCCAGGATTTTGACCCAGCGATAGTGAAGGAATGGTGATATATTTCCAAGTCAGGATAGTGAGTGACTTGGGAACACCACCACCTGGAAGTTGCGCCCTAAGTCTATCTGCTGCCCTTGTCCTTCTAGATGGTGTTTAGAAGGTGTTGTCGAAGGAGCCTTGGTGAATTCCTGCAGTGCATCTTGTTGATGGTACACACTGTGCATCGGTGGCGGAGGGAGTGAATGTTTGTGGATGTGGATGTGGTGCCAAAAAAGCGGGCTGCTTTGTCCTGGACGATGTCAAGCTTCTTGGGTGTTGTGGGAGCTGCACTTATCCAGGCAAGTTGGGAGTGTTCCATCACGCTCCTGAATTGTGCACTGTAGATGGTGGACAGGCTTTGCGGAGTCAGCAGGTGAGTTACTTGTCACACGATTCCTGGCCTCTGACCTGCTCTTGTAGCCACAGTATTTATATGGCTAAAACAAAAACAGAATTACCTGGAAAAACTCAGCAGGTCTGGCAGCATCGGCGGAGAAGAAAAGAATTGACGTTTCGAGTCCTCATGACCCTTCGACAGAACTAGTCCAGTTCAGTTTCTGGTCAATGGTAACCTCCAGGATGTTGATAGTGGGGGAATTCAGTGATGGTAATGCCATTGAACATCAAGGGGCGATGGTTGGAGATGGTCATTGCCTGACACTTGTGAGGCACGAATGTTACTTGCCACTTGTCAGCCCAAGCCTGGATATCGTCCAGGTCTTGCTGCATTTGGAAATGGACTGTTTTAGTATCTGAGGAATTGTGAATGGTGCTGAACATTGTTCAATCATCAGCGAACATCCCCTGGATGGAAGGACATTGATGAACCAGCTGAAGATATTTGATCCCAGGACACTACCCTGCGGAACACCTGCAGTGATGGCCTGGAGCTGACCTCCAACAACCACAACCATCTTCCTTTGTACAAGGTATGACTCCAACCAGCAGAGAGTTTACCCCTGATTGTCATTGACTCAAGTTTTGCCAGGGCTCCTTGATGCCACTCGGTCAAATGCGGTCTTGATGTCAAGGGCAGTCACGCTCACCTCACCTGCTATATTTGAACTAAGGCTGTAATAAGCTGAGTGGCCCTGGCGGAACCAAAACTGAGCATCATTGAGCCAGTTATTGCTAAGCAAGTGCCTCTTGATAGCACTGTTGATGACCCATTGCATTACTTTACTGATGATGGAGAGTAGACTGACGGGGCTGTAATTGGCTGGGTTGCATTTGTCCTGATTTTTGTGTACAGGACATACCAGGGCAAGTTTCCACATAGCCGGGTAGATGCCAATGCTGTAGCTGTACTGGAACAGCTTGGCTAGGGGCGTGGCAAGTTCTGGAGCACAAGTCTTCAGTACTATTGCCGGAATATTGTCAGGGCCCATAGCCTTTGCAGTATCCAGTACCTTCAGCCATTTTGTGACATCACGTGGAGTCAATCGAATTGGCTGAAGACTGGCATCTGTGATGCTGGGGACCTCCGGAGGAGCCGAGATGGATCATGCACTCGGCATTTCTGGCTGAAGAAATCTTTTGCACTGATGTGCTAAGCTCCTCCATCATTGAGGATAGGGATACTTGTGGCACCTCCTCCTCCAGTGAGTTGTTTAATTGCCCACCACCATTCATGACTGGATGTAGCAGGACTGTAGAGCTTAGATTTGATCCGTTGGTTGTGGGATCGCTTAGCCCTGTCTATCACTTGCTGCTAATGCTTTTTGGCATATAAGAGGTCCTGTACTGTAGATTCACCAGGTTGACACCTCATTTTTAGGTATGCCTGGTGCTGCTCCTGGCATACCATCCTGCATTGAACCAAGGTCGATCCCCTGGCTTGGTGGTGATGGTAGAGTGGGAGCTATCCCAGGCCATGAGGTTATAGATTGTGTTCGAGTACAATTCTGCTGCTGCTGATGGCCCACAATGCCTCACGGATGCCCAGTCTTGAGTTGCTAATCTGTTTGAAATCTATCCCATTTAGCATGGTGGTAGTGCCACACAACACGATCAGGAGGGTATCCTGAATGTGAAGGCAGGACTTCATCTCCACAATGACTATGAGGTGGTCACTCCTAATGATAATGTCATGGATTGATGCATCAGCAGCAGGCAGGTTGGTAAGGATGAGGTCAAGTATGTTTTTCCCTCTTGTTGGTTCCCTCACCACCTGTTGCAGACCCAGTCTTGCAGCTATGTCATTTAGGACTTGGCCAGCTCGGTCAGTAGTGGTGCTACTGAGCCACTCTTGGTGATAGACCCCACCCAGTCCCCCACCCAGAGTACATTCTGCGCCCTTGCCACCCTCAGTGCTTCCTCCAAGTGGTGCACTGATTCATCAGCTAAGAGAGGGAGGTACGTGGTAATCAGCAGGAGGTTTCCTTGCCCATGTTTGACCTGATGCCATGAGACTTCATGGGGTCCGGAGCCAACTTTGAGGACTCCCAGGGCAACTCCCTCCCGACAGTATACCACTGTGCCGCCACCTCTGCTGGACAGCTTGCACTCATCAGGATAGTTTGCAAGAAACTACCAACAGTAACGGTGGGGCAGGACAGACCCAGCAGAGGTGGAGGCACAATGGATACCCAGGGATGGTGATGTTGGTGTCTAGGACATTATCTGTAAGATATGATTTCGTGAGGATGACTATGTCAGAATGACTAGTCTGTGGGACAGCTCTCCCAAGTTTGACACTAGCCCTCAGATGTTAGTAAGGAGGACTTTACAGGGTTGACAGGGCTGGGATTGCCATTGTCATTTCCGGTGCCTGTGTCGATGCCGGCTGGTCCGTCCAGTTTCATTCCGTTTTTGTGACTTTGTAGCAATTTGATACAACTGAATGGCTTGCTAGGCCATTTCAGAGGACATTTAAAAATCCACCACATTGCTGTGGGTCTGGAGTCACATATAGGCCAGACCAGGTAAGGAAGCCAGATTTCCTTCCCTAAAGGAAGGTGGTCACATTAATGTACCAGATGGGTTTTTACAACAATCGACAATGGTTTCATGGTCATCATTAGGCTTTTAATTCCAGATTTTGATTACATTCAAATTCCATCAGTTGCTGTGGCGGGATTCAAACCTGGGTCCCCAGAGCATTATCCTGGGTCTCTGGATTACAAGTCTAGCAACAATACCACTAGACATCATCCACCCCCCACCATGTGAAGACCCTGCACCAGCTCATCCTTCTCTCAATGCAACTATGAGTGCTCCCTCTCCTGTTTTTGACTCTGCTGCCATGCACTAATTATCTCTACTTTGGATCACAGGGAGCTCTGCTAAGTTACTAACACTCTCAACCAACCAGTTCTTCAGCTCCATCCAGGTCCTCACCTCCTGCAAAGAGGACCTCACCTCCATGCATGTCCTCACCTCCAGTCAAGAGATGGAAACAAGCAGCTTAGAAGACCCATCACAGCAATTACCCACACCTTCTACCAACACAGAGAAACACACCTTGATGGGGGCTAGATCACGAGCAGGCTCAGGACCAAAATCTGGTGATCATATTACGGACATGTGTCCGCAGCAGGAGTCAGGTTCAGCCAAGCTCCCCGACATTCTGAGGACTGTTGGGGAAGGAGTCCTACAGGCCCGACTCAGATGACGGACCTCTAATTTTGGCCTTCCAACTCATTGTGGAGAGTCAGCATAAGGCGGGGGATCATCACGCAGAGCTGTTGGAAACCGTCAACAGAGTGGCATGCAAGTCGGAAGAGTGTGTCCACCTGAGATCTCCAGGGGAAGAATGGCAGACGCCATGGAGACCCTGGTCCAGCAAAACGCGGAGATACATGCAGACCTCCACACCATCGCAGTAGCCATGGGTGAGTTCCTGCAGCGGCAACGCAAGAGGGAAATGGGGTACCTCAGCATTCCTCCATCACAAGCGGTTGCATGGGTGAACAGCTTTGTCACTCTATAATCTGAAAATATATTTACTTTCACTGAATAATGTGTAACATTGTCTTTCAGCTTCATTTACAGGTTTTGCGATTCTTCCCCCTGCATTCCCCCGCCCCCTACCATCCCCAATACCCCCCATTCGTAGTTCAGCTGCAGGCAGCTGGAGCACAAGTGATTCTGGAGGGAGGAGCGTGGGGCGGGGTATTTCAGAGACTCGTGCAAGCACTCTCCCATGCACACGGAGCCTTCATCCATCACAAACATCTCACTGTCCCGAACATTTTCAGTGCTGCCTGCTGGGCTTCTCTTTCAGATGTCCATCTGAGCTGACCAGCATCTCCAACCACCCATTGATTGCAGTCCTATGCAGCACTTGTGCCTATGCAACACGGGCCTCCGTTCACTTTTGATTTCTGCGAAATGTTTGTTGGCAAGTTTGAGAAAAGCTCTCCCGTCCTTTCCCCTTCCCCATGTCCTTTCCCCCATCACATTCCACCCCCCCCGGCATCGCCTTTGACCTCCCCATCATTAACCTACAGCCTGAACCCTTCTCCTTCAGGGATGTCCAGGTAAACATGCATGCTCCCTACTTTACTGAAATATCCCACCCACATCCACGTTGACCTCCTCAACCTCCTCCTTCCCACCCCCTGCTCTGTGTTTGCCTCAGTGTCCCCACCAACCAACCTCGATGCCCCTTCTACCGGTAGTAACAAACCCTTACCCTCCCACCCTACTGGCTCCCTCTGCCCCCTCTCACACTCACCATTCCATCCTATCACTCTCGCCCTGAGTTCTCTCCCCAGGAGGCAGTCATTGACTCCACAGACCCTTCCCTCACTTGCACATTCACCTGAACATTCCGCACCCCGCCCCCACCACCTCCCAACATCTTCCTCCCTCCTTACTCCTTCCCCTCTCTGGACTCTCTCCCTTACACCTACCTCCACACTTGCACCATCCTCCCCTTTTACACCTTCCATCCACTGACTCCCTCCACCCCTTCCACCACATCCTCAACCCCCACCTTCCTCCAGACACTGTTAGCATGGTTTCCTGCCAGTGTAACAGGAGCGGATGCTTCTGCCCTATATGTGGTACAAAGATAGCAATCTATTTTCTGAAATTGACTATGTTGGGAACGAGCAACATAAATGAACCTGCTCCACTGAATCTATCAATGCAGAATCACACACTGAACCTGGTTTAAGAGCTGTTATTGCGGGAAAATGTGTTTTAATGATGGCTCTCTTCAGCATTTGTCAAATACTTGTAATATTTGAAAATGAAAAATACTTATCCAATGAGTTAAGCATTGTTGGACTTGAGGCACCAAAGTTACATAAGATAGGGTACTAAGTCCCTAGTCATAATAAACCCCACTTTCACTATTGATCGTATCCATTATAATCTAGAAATCCGTTCATATGTCTTTTCAGGCAATGCTTGCTCCAAGAGTCCAAATCTATAAACTTGCACATATATGTGCAGCAGAAGTTATCTTTCATTCCTTCATTACAAAAACATGGATCAGAATTTGTAGAGATTAAAATTATCAGTGTACTTAATTACAATTTAAACAATAGTCAGCTGAATCTGAAAATTAACAAGTTAATATTCGTGCACACGTAACACAAAAAGCTCTTCCAAATGGAAATTATTATATTGAATCTAACAAAATCCTTTTTAACAACCGATTAAAGGCACAAACTCAGCAGTTCTCTTTTATTTACTTAGCTCTTTTTCTATTTTTTAATTCTTTCATGGGATGTGGGTGTCACTGCTGGGCCAGCCTTTATTACCCATACCTAATGGCCTTTGAGAAGGTGATGGTGAGCCACCTTCTTGCTGTTGCAGCCCATGTGATGTCGGTACATCCATAGTGCTGTTAGGCAAGGAGTTCCAGAGTTTCAACCCAGCAATACTGAAGAAACAGTGATATAATTTCAAGTCAGGATGGCTTGGAGGGGAACTTGCAGGTTGTGGTGTTCCCATGCACCTGCTGCCCTTGTTCTTCTGGATGGTAGAGGCCGCAGCTTTGAAAGGTGCTGACAAAGGACCCTTGGCGAGTTGCTGCAATGCATCCTGTAGATGGTACACACTGCTGCCACTGTACAAAAGTGGTGGAGGGAGTGAATGTTAATGATGGTGGTGGTGGTGATGGTGCCAATCAAATGGGCTGCTTTGTCCTGGATGGTGTCAAGCTTCTTGAGTGTTGTTGGAGCTGCACTCATCCAGGGAAGTGGAGAGTATTCCACCACATTCCTGATTTCACAGAATCACAGAATTGCGACAGCGCAGAAAGAAGCCAGTCAGCTCACCATGTCTTCACTGGCTTTCCAAATGAGCAATGCATTTAGTGCCATTCTCCCACCTTCTCTCCATAACCCTGCACGTTCTTTGGAATGTTTGGATAGGCAGGGTTATAGGAAAGTTGAGGAAGATTATTTTTCACTCAGAGGGTTTTGGGAATCTGGAGCTCACTTCCTGAAAGGGTAATAAAGACAGAAACCCTTATAGCATTTATAAAAATATATGGATATGCACTTAAAGCATCATAACGTAATGTTGATGGTGGGGGATTCTGCGATGGTAATGCCATTGAATGTCAAGGGGCAACAGTTAGATTCTCTCTTGTTGGAGATAGTCATTGCCTGGCACTTGCGTGGTGCAAATGTTACCTGCCACTTATCAACCCAAACCACGTTGTCCAGGCCTTGCTGCATGTGGACAACTGCTGCATCAGTATCTGAGGAGTCACGAATGGTGTCGAACATTGTGCAATCTTCAGCAAACATCCCCACTTCTGACCTTATAATAGAGGTAAAGTCATTGAAGAAGCCATAGATGGAGGTCTTAACTAGTTGCTACTTCCATGTCGAGGTAAAAATTGGAATCACACAAATCCAGAATTTGTGCCAGGATAGCAATTTAACTTATCACTTCTGCCTTCCTCACACGATTACAAAACCTCTCCTTTTGCTCTTATACCCCATCCCCTTTCCATGCCTCTGTACTTGCTTAAAATCTCTTACATGTCTATCTTTTCCAGTTCTGACAAGCATTTATTCATCTGAAAAGTTAGCTCTACTTCTTTCACCACAGATGTTGCTTGACTTGTTGAGTATTTCCAGCATTTTCTGTTTCTATTTCAGATTTTCAACCTCCATGGCATTTTGCTTTCTTTGTTTCCTCGACCTCACACATATCATCTCAACAAGAGGAACAATGGAAACACACTATCAATGGCAATCTGTCAGTGACAAGCAGAGAATACATGCGAAACGTGAGGAATAACTCAATCATTAGTTTTATGTTAGACCAGCCTGAAATGATACACCTTTTTCCCTCCCATTTAGTCTGGTATGTTCTAGTTGAGTTTGGAATGCATTAACATGTAGTAAACTAGATGCAAGAATCTACATTCAATTTTGCACTGACACGAGTTTATGTGCAAAAAGCACATGCCATTATCCAGACCAACTACCTCATCTCTGTACAGTGCAATATACAGTGCCAATTAGCAGATGTTCACCATTAAGCACATTACTGAATTTTAAGTAAATTATTTTAATAATAGACTTCATGATAATGGACATCAAACCACTTCACCATAGAGAGTTTAGTTTTAGAACAGATAATATTTAAGTGTAATATCTTTTACATACACTGAAGTCTGGTCTGTATTTCATTGTACTGGCCTCCCAATTAGGCCAGGTGGGACTGCACTTCTACCTACATAATTGGCCAACACAATATAAGCATTTGCTTTTATTTCATTATGCTGAAGCTGTTCATTAATTTCTAATTATTAATTAAAACAAAATTATTTTCTGACCAGATTACTCCATGGACTCGATGGGCCAAATGGCCTCTTCTGTGCTGTAAATGACTCTATGAGTCTATGATAATGCGAAGCGGTTGAATTATAAGAGAGAACCACATAAATCCTCAAAGGGTTTCAGATAGAACAAATAAATGGAATAAAGCTTCAAATATGTCTACACTTAGGACTGATATAGTTTGCATTTTCTGTCACAAGTGGAAACAACCTGGGAATTGTAACTACAACCATTTGAATATGATAAATGTTTCCTCACTGGTAAATATTATTGACCAAAATGGACTTTCAGCTATTAATTGGCAATACTCCAACAGTTTTAAATTGTAAATCCTTCCTTGTGGGTACCACGTGGCATGATTTAGTAACAAATTAAAGGGAAAGCACATTGTTCTTACGCAGTTTTTTTATAGTATCCTAGGCTCAACTTCTTTAGCTGCTTCATCAGTGACCTCCCCTCCAACATAAGGTCAAAAGTGGGGATGTTTCCTGATGATTGCACAATGTTCAGCACCATTCACGATTCCTCAGATACTGAAGCAGCCCACGTCCACTTGCAGCAAAACATGGACAACATTTAGGCTTGGGCTGATAAGTGGTAAGTTACATTCACGCCATACAAGTTCCAGGCAATTACTATCACTAACCTGCTCCCCTTGACATTCAATGGCATTATCATCACTAGATCCCCACTCTCAACATCTTGGGCTAGTGAGCCTATCAGCAGCAAACACAGGAGAGAAACAGTCTGTGACTGGAGAAGCGCATAATGCAGAAAAGTTGAAATACATCAGCTCAGCTCCTGAACACAGGGGACCCAGCCGAGGAGGTGGTGACTGGCAGCTTAGCTACCTTCTCCCTGGGGGCACCCAAAATGAACCCAGAGCCACTGCTACCGGACATACTAAGTAAGGAAACAGCAATCAGACTCCCCTCACTTCAGCCACTGATCCCTAGCCTCCCAGTAACTACATCAAATTGGCCAACTCTAGAGCTCGCCACAGCTGCCTGGTCCCAGACTCAAAACTAGCAGCATCAAGTGACCCAGCAGTGTCACTGTTGTTGGGTCAAAATCCTGGAATGCCTTCCTAATAGCACTGTTGGTATACCTACATCACATGGACTGCAGCGGTTCAAGAAGACAGCTCACCACCACCTTCTCAAGGGCAACTAGGGAAGGGCAATAAATGCTAGCCTAGCCAGCGAAGCCTGCATCCATGAATGAATAAAAAAAAAATCCCAACCATTAGGAGATAGTGACAGAGTCCAAATGTGTGAGCTACAGCAGCGGCAGTGATTCACTCTCTCTCGCCCCCTCAGAGTGAGAGAAAATGACAGACTCCAAGAGGGAGAGACAGGGGAAGAGAAAGAGAGGCAGAGAGACTCCGAAGGGGTGAGAGAGAGAGACTCCGAGGGGAAGTGAATGAGTAAATGAGGTGAGCGAGACATTCTGAGGGAGGACAGAGAGAGATTCCGAGGGGGTGGGATAGATTCCGAGGGGGGTGAAGGAGAGATTCCGAGGAATTGAGAGAGTGATTCCGAGGTTTGGGAAGTGAGGTTGCTGGGTGTGAGAGTAGTGGCAGGACAGTAGGGAAACGGCATAGCTTGCGTCCTCACTCTGCTCCTGATTAATAAATCATTTTAGATTTTTGCCTTTTTTAAAAGCTGATGTTGTTATATTGGCTTGGTATTACAATGGTCTTGGCATTAACCTATTTTGCAACAGTCGGTTGACCAGCTCTCCAAAAAATTAGAATTGATATGTCTGAGGAATCTTTTTGTGTATCCTCTGTCTTAGTCCAGTAAAAAGGATAGTAACAGCCTGGTTGAAAACTTCTAGGTTTGTGCACAAACGATGAAAATGCATTAGCTGTGACCTCGCCAGCTCACTGAAGATGTGATTAGGCATTTTGTGTGTCGAAATATGTGTCAGTTATTTTACAAAAACTAGTTCTTGATAGTTTATGCCTATTGTTCTCTTATGCCAATTTAAATAGTGTGGTGTCTAGGAAATTAACACTTTCCTTGTATGTTGTGCCTTTGAAATTAATGGAGAGGTGATGATTATTGAGGATATTGATGAATTCTTCTAATTCTGCTTCTGTGCCAGTCCAAATACCCCAAAGGAATCAAGTGTTACCGCGGTAGATGGCAATGTAGAACTGAAACATAAACAGATCAGCCATGATCTTTTAGAATGGCAGAGCAGGCTCGAGGGGCCTAATGGCCTACTTCTGCTTCTACTTCATATGCATGTATATGTCATTCACATATCCTTAGTAGTATATAGGAAGCCTGGGGCACTTTTTAAGTATACTCTCTTTCCACTCTGCTACACTGCTTGCTTTGCCTGGAGCAAATTTCTTACCCGTAGCTGTGCCTTTGATTTGGAGATAAAATTCATTGTTGAATTCAAAGTAATTTTCTTTGTTAACTCTAGTGACCAACTATAGCTTCATCTGGTCTGTTAGGCTAGGGAAATTTATTTTAAAAATTTTCAGCATATCTCTTGTCTGTTTCTATATTTGTGTACGCACTTTCAATGTTCAGTGTAAAAAGTATGGCATGGCAGGTACGGTCAGTGGGTTGACCATCTCTATAAAGTGGTGTAACTAGGGTGCTTCTGTGCAAAGAGGTTCCAATCTACATCTCATGAAAGCACAGATGATGCATCCAAGAAGGTGCATTAGCTTGAAAAAGAATCACTGGAATGTGAATTAAACCATTCATTATCTTACGGCTAGCTTGATGCTGCGGAATTAATTTGTGTGTAATAAAAACAGAAAATGCTGGATAAACTCAGTTGGACCTTTGGAAGTCAGTATTCGGACATGTTTGTCAGCACTCACTTTAAACAGGAGTATTGAGGGGAATGAAACTTGAAATTGGCAGAATGAAAAAAAATTATGCTGGAGAGTGCAGCTTGTTCGCAATTATTCTTTTAAAGCGGTTGCTGTTGTGCCACACATTCCCGCTAAGTTACTTTGTGCCAAATAGTACATGTACACACACACACACACACACACACAAGCATGAAGAAAACCTTTAAAAAATCAATACAAATACAGAAGGTGAAGTTACTACATGACTGCATCATCTAATAACAGAATTCATGAGAATGAAAAAGGAGCCCTTCAAACCAAAAAGTAGCCCCCAAAATTCAAAAAGTAGCCCTTGAGATAATCTCAAGGAGAGCTCTCGAAAAACAATGGTCCTTGGGTTAATCTGTAGCTCAAATCCATTTACGACCTTTGATCCATGTTCCATGATACCTCAACATAATGAAAATCAATGCAATCTTATTCTTGAAAATTCCAGTAACCCCAGAATCCACAGCCTTTTGGAGGAGGCAGCTCCAGGTTTCTACTGACCTTCCTGTGAAGAAGTGCTGTTTGTTTTAATTGTGAGATTATAATGCCTTGTTTGTGCATTCCCCTCCAACAAGAGGAAATAGTTTCTCTTCATCATTTTAAGAAGCTTGATTAAATCACAATGAACATCTAACCTTGAGGAAATACAAACCAAGTTTATGGAAACTAATAATACTGGAATTAAAGGGTTAAATTATTTTGGTGAAACTTGGTGCACCCTTTTCAAGGGCAATTAGAGATTGGTAATATATGTCGGTCTTGCCAGTAATGCCATATCCTGGGGATAAATATTTTTCAAAAAGACTAGGATATATCTTTCCTGAAATATGGTGCTCAAAATTGACCAAGTTTCCCTAAAACTGAAGCATTGCTTCTTCACTTTTTTGTTCAAACCCACGACATAAAGACAGCATCTAATTAGTATTTTGCTTACTTTTTGTAACAGCACATTAGCTTCTAGTAACCTGTGTGCTGTGGCACCCAAATCATGTCCCTCCATAGCTCCAAATCTTCCATCATTAATAAAATACTCCAATTTCCCTTTTAGATGAAAAGTGGGTTACCTCACGCTATCCCACATAGAACTGAAATAAACAAAGATTTGCATTTATATCAAGCTTTTCATGGCCACCAGACAGCTCAAAGTGCTCTGGAGCCCACAAAGTATTTTTGAAGTGTAGTCACTAATGTAATGGAGTAATAGTGTTCAGGGGACTAAGGCTTCACTCTATATTTTGATCATATACACAGACACACAAACACACATTATATATGTGAATATATATATATCATCGCTAATTTATAAAATATTAAAAACTGGACAAAACTTAAAAATAAAAAAAGCAAAATACTGCGGATGCTGGAAACCTGAAATAAAATCAGAAATGCTGAAAAAACTCAGCAGGTCTGACAGCATCTGTAGAGAGAGAAACAGAGTTTAACGTTTCGAGTCTGTGTGACGCTCTGAAGCAGTGTCATACAGACTCGAAACATTAACTCTGTCTCTCTCTCTCTCTCCTTAAATGCTGTCAGACCTGATGAGTTTTTCCAGCTTTTTCTATATTTATTATTAAAGACTTAAAAATGACTGAAACAAAAAGGAACTTTCTGGCATTCAGAGAAGCGGAGTCCTCATTATCTTTGAAGAGACGCTAATGACCTGGTAAACTGCAGAAGAACAACTTCCAAGGGAATTATACCAAGGCCACTTACATTTCTTAAGCCAGGCCTGGCCATAAAAGACAACCTGCCTGCTAGGAAAAAGGACTCTGAACCCTCTCTTGAAATTCTTAAAGGTTGAAACATTAACAATCTCAAGAATCTAAGGAATATACATCCTTTGCCAAAGGCAAAATAGAGAGGTGGGAGTCACAAGAAAGCGGATGGAACCTGTAACAGTGCCTTGCGGAGCTGCAAAGGTCAGGCTGCCATCTTTCATCAATCAAGCAATGGCTCAGAAAAAGGGCTCTGTCCAGTGATACATTTTGGTAAGAAGGATGAGGAGAGGCAATATGAAATAAAGAATGCAATTATAAAGAGGTTGCAGGAGCAGAAGGACCTGGGGATATATATGCACAAATCATTGTAGGGGGCAGGGCTGATTGAGAAGGCAGTTAATAAGGCATATGGGATCCTTTGCTATATAAATAGGGGCATGGGCTGGGTTTTTATCTCCGAATGAAGGTGTGAATCTGGTCGCAAAATGCAAGAATACAAGAATAAGGAAAAGGAGTAGCCTATTTGGCCTCTCAAGCCTGCTCCACCACTCAATAAGATCAAGCTGTTTTTCCTGGAACATCTGTACCAACACCTACAGGACTAATTCTCCTATGCATGCCAATTTCATTGTGGAAGTCATCTCTGCTCAAAAAGTGGATTATCCAGCATAGGTTTACATCCAAGTAGGCCTGCTGACTTCTGTGAAGGAATACACCATTTGACTTTTGATTCTGGATTCTGGACTCTGGACTCACGTGAAACAATAATTCTTATTTTCTCTGTGGTCTTTTTTATTCATTCATGGGATGTGGGCTTCGCTGGCTGTGCCAGCATTTATTGCCCATTCCTAGTTGCCCTTGAAAAGATGGTGGTAAGCTGCCTTCTAGAACCACTGCAGTCCATGTGGTGTAGGTACACCCACAGTCTTTGCCTTGTTCCTCTTTCCTTTCTTTATCCCTCTTTTACTGTATGAATGCAAAAAGGGGTTGTGAACCCTCTTCCCATGTTTTGAGTTTATGTAAAATAAACCACCCCTCTGAGTTTGCCCTATCTCGAGTTTGCTGTGGAGTTATTAATAGAAATTGGATCACACCAAAACTGAGTTGGGAAAATATGCCACCTCTTATAAAGGGGGAAAACAAAATCAAAACACCTTTCTGTTTATAGATGGGTGGTGAGAAGAGAAATCAGAGCTGTCTAAGTTAAACCCCCTCCTGCCTGTAACAGCAGCAGCTGATTCGCCTGCAGCAAACATCTACAAATAGCAATGTGATAATAACCAGATAGTCTGTTTTTGTGCCGTTGATTAAGGGATAAGTATTGACCAGAGCACCAGGAATCACTCACCTGCTCTTCTTCATAAGTGTCATGGGATCTTTTACATTCAAGGAGGCAGATAGGAACTCGGTTTAACTTAGCAACTGAGAGACATCATCTCTGACAGGGCAACACTTCCTCTATATTGCCAGAGTGGAGGGTCAGCCTTGACTTTTGTCTGCACATGGGCTGCAGCTGTTCAAGGAGGCAGCTCACCATCACTTCAGGGCAATTATGGATGGGCAATAAATGCTGGCCTAGCCAGATGCCCATTCCATGAAAGAATTTATTTTAAAAGCCCTTAAGTGGGACTTGAATCTGGAACCTGTGACTCAAGACGCAAGAGTTCTATCAACTGAACCATGACTAACACTGCATTATTTTGGAATGCAAAACGGCCTGTGAATGTACTATTGCACAAAACAAATTTCACCCCCTCTGTGAATCCTAATTTAGTGCCATCTGCAAACTTAGATATACAACTTGCTATTCCTTCATCCAAGTCATTAATACACAAAAATGATAAAAAGCAAATACCCTTGTTAAGAACACTATTTAGTAAAAGTGGCACTTTTATATTCAGGGTTCCATTTTAAAGTTAAAAGACAGTTTTTACAGAATCTGTCGAAACAGGTGCTAGTTCCAAAAAAACCAACTCAAAACACCAAGTTTGTACCAATTGCCATTACACAAAATCACCTTGCATAGCTGTAATCTCCAATGGATATTTTACTCAATTATTCCTCATTTAACAATCCTTTTATTCAAGGAATCGATCTAATGAACGTCTGTTGCTCTATCTCTAAGGTAAGTATGTCCTTCTTTAGGCAAGGAGGCCAAAAGTGTACAGAGTTTCCCAGGTGAGGAGTCACCAGAACCCTACAGAGTTGCAGCAAGACTCCCTTATGCTTATACACCAACCCTCTTGCAATAAAGGCTAACAGACCATTTGCCTTCCTAATTGTTTGCTGTACCCTCTGGTTAAATTTATAATTCATGTTCAAGGATCTCCAAATCCCTCTGAATCCTAATATTATTTAGTCTCTCACCTTCTAAAAAAGTATTCTGCTTTTCTATTCTTCGTCTGAAAGTTACAGTTCCCTGTAATCCATCTGCCTCCTTATTGCCCACTCACTTAATCTGTCTAAATGAAGATTCTGTTATAGAACTTTAATTCCTAGATAGAGACAACAGCTCCAAATTGGGGTCTCTAGCAGGATTAATCTACACCTAGCGCAGTTCTCTGCAGAAGACTTGTTGCATCTTGCCAA
Organism: Carcharodon carcharias; assembly: GCF_017639515.1. Lineage (NCBI taxonomy): Eukaryota > Metazoa > Chordata > Chondrichthyes > Lamniformes > Lamnidae > Carcharodon > Carcharodon carcharias. The sequence continues at coordinate 240,450,022 of NC_054467.1, read as the reverse complement.
TTAGATAGAATTCTCTTTATTTCTACCCTCCAACCAATTAAGTGTCACAAGGTTACCTCCAATGAAGGGGTGCGAAGTCACGTTGATGAATGGCAACAGACTTAAAAACATAGGCCTGGGTTTTCAGTGAGGCGGATGACTGGGGAGCCCTTTAAAAATGGTAGGCGGGTCCCGACCCCATTTCCAGGCTGCCTGATTTGCAGGGATGCATTTAAAGGGCGTAGGCTGGTTCTTGTCAAAAGCCCACATCTGGTTTTCAAAGCATTGTGGTTCTTAGCCCCTCAGGGAAGGTGTGAACCCTAGTCTGCAAGAGGGGACATGGGAGGTGGCATGGATGGGACATCAGCAGTGTTTGGAGAATGAGGTGGTGTGAGAGGTGAGGGATGAGGGGCCTTTGTGTTTTTATTCTAAACTGGGACAAATTCCCACAGCTGCAAGGCAGGCTTTTTAAACAGCCTACCTCTGGACTTGGCAGCCCCTGTGGCTGCCTCCAAACTTCTTCCTGGCTGGTTGGCCCAACTCAAGCCTGCACCTGCTCTCTATAATGGGCACTTTCGCCTGAGGTGGGTGGGTCAAGCTGGGAATTTTCCCGAACCCCAGTACCCGCCTCAAGGATGAAAATCCAGGCTGTAGTGTCTGCATTGGAAAAAGAACTGCCTGGTAAAATTTTTACTTTTGATTGGGTAGGAAGAAAAGCATTTTGTTTAATGATGTTATGTGCAGCTGGTGCTTTCCACATGGTTCTAAACCTTGAAAATTTACTTTAGCTACTGCTTGGCCGAGCTCATCAATGACATCAGTTAATTACTTCTACATGACTGTCCTGATATCTGAGTGAGTTAATGGCCAAAAAAATAGAAAACATCTTTGTTTAATTCCATGTCTGTCCTCACTTAGCCCTTTCACCTGTCACAATAACTAGGAAGTGGCACTACAACTTCTGTATCCATGAACAGTTGGGTGTGCAAAAATCGATGGTGGTTCACACAGGCTCTATTATGGGCTGGTTTTTACAGGGCACCATGGGCCCTGTTCCCCCTGCTAAAAGGTGAGAGAGGAACCTGACTACAATCCCACCCATAATCCCAATGGCTGTCCTGCAGCAATTTAATGCTGGCAGTAGTGTTAACTGCTTTAAGGCAAAACTTGTGTCCTTTTCTCTGGAGGAATCCCTGCCTTAAAGAGCTGCCAGCCAATCCAAGCCAGGGGGAGGGTGAAAGGGGAGATAACCTGGTGGGTGGTGCCTCCGAGGGAGCCCATAAAGGAGATTCCCACATGGTATGAGCCTCCCCCGCCATGGGTAAAATACCGGTGGTGGGATGAGGCCCTTAAGTGGCCATTAAATAGTCACTTAGTCATACTTAATAGGCCCAAGAACAGGAGAGCTGCCTGAGGTGGTCCTCACCTGCCAACCCCCATAACGTCAGGGGCGGTCCTGCCACCCACTGGATTTTACACACACCCTGCCTTCAAAACCGTCGGCAAGGGAAATTAAAATGGATCCCTATGGGTCATCTTTGTGTGTTCCTGATGTGACTTTAGGGTATCTGTATGAATTGCTTGAATCCAGCCTTACCCAAAACAAATAAAGAATCAGAATGATAGAAACCTTTATGGAGTAATACCAAAAATCAATCAACTGTTCCTCAAATACAGAATAACATGGTATAGGATGGATTACTGTGCATGTGCAATTACAGATAAAATTGCTATCATTTCATATCAGTTAGGCAGTGTGGAAAAAGCAATTTATTTCTCTGGCAAATACAACAGAATTAACTAGAAGCTCTTTAACAATAATTGAATGTTAGCAGTAACAAAGAATTAAACAAGCTGCTGTAGGTTAGCTTCATTACTTACAATCAAACAGTGGCTCACAGTCACTTCTACATCTCACTAATTTTTGATAAACTATATCTCAAATAATCATAGCATGGTCACAGCACAGGAGACCCTTTGCCCCCAGCAACCCCCCCCACCCCCCCAAACCACCCCACCCCACCCCACACACAATGTCTGTGCTGGCTTTCTGCAAGCACAACTCAGCTAATCCCACTTCCCTGACTTTTCACCGTAGCCTTGCAAGTTCTTTTCTCTTGAGATAATTATCCAATTCCCTTTTCAAAGCCACAATTGACCCAGCCTCCACCACATTCTCAGGGAGTGCATTCCAAATCTTAACCACAAACTGTTTAAAATAAAAGTTTTTCCTCTTGTTGCCTTTGGTTCTTTTACATTCATCTTAAATCAGTATTCTGCTTCTTGTCCCTTCCGCCAATGGGAACAGTTTATCCCCAACTAGTCCTTCCAGACCCCTCATCATGTTGAAAACCTCCATCAAATTTCCTCTCAATCTTCTCTTCTCTAATGAGAAATGCCCCAGTTCCTTCAGTCTGTCCACATAACTGAAATTCCTCATCCCTGGAACCATTCTTGATAATCTTTTCTGACCCCTTTCTAATGTCTGTGCATCCTTCCCAAATTGTGGTGCCCAGAACTGGACACAATATTTCTGTTGAAGCCCAACTACTGTTTTACTGGGCTCACTGTAACTTCCATGCTTTTGTACTCTATGGGTCAGATTCTCCAGTGGGCATGGGAAAACCCACACTGTGCATTTGTGCCTTCCATAAGGCACACAACCTGTGTTCGCCTTTGCCTGAGATTCTCATCTTCTCACAAAGGGGTTGGGTTTGCAGTGCATTTTGCTAGCTGCAATGGAGTTCGTGAGGTGTGTGGGAGTGAAGGCGCACTTGTTAGAAGCCCGCCTTGGTTCTCCAGCTCCTGACATCATTTAAAGGCCCCCAAACATCACTCTTTCTCACCCACCCCCATGCCACCTCAAATTGCCCAAGTCACCTCCATGCCCCTCAGGTCACCCATACCACCTCAGATTGTCCATGGCCCCTCACCTTCTCACCACCCACCCACCATGCCACCCCATGACCCTTCAGCTCGCCCATGTCACCATGCCCCTTCACCCCCTTGACCCCACAACCAATGCCACTTCCCCTCCATATCCCATGCTTCCTCAGGTCTCCTATGCTACCCATGTCCCTCACCCCTCCCACACAATGCCACCTCCATGCCCCCCCCCACCATGTATCCTCCAAAGCTACTCACCCAGTATGCATTACACTGTATACAGTCCTCAGGAGTAACATTATTTTAAAATTGAAAAAAATATCCTCTAACAGTCTAATAAGGTCCTTAATTCAAATATCCTATCGTTGATAATGGCAAAAAAATCATTTCAATGCAAAAAATTGTGATCCTTTAAGTGCCTATTAGGTTTGTAAGCAAACAAGAAACCACATCAGAGGCTGTTACTATGGTCTCTTAGAACTTTCAGTTTTTCTTGAATCAATAGACCACCTGCTGCACTCAAGACAGCTTTTGAAACCCAGCCAAGCAGATTTGTGAATAGGTGTTTCTTTTTTCTTTCAGCATTCCACACTTGCCATTGTATTATATGACTCATTAGTTATACAATGTATACTGGGTGCTGGGCATGGAATGAGCATGAGTTGCCATGGACAGTATGAGGGGCCATGAGGATTGGTTGAGGGCATGAGTTAGCACTGAATTGGCATGGACAGATGGATGGAAGGTACATGGGTAAGATATTTCGAACTTACCTTTCAAAAGGTTTCCGAATCCAGACGACAATTCAGTCCTCTGAGAGGCTGTAAGCCATGTATCATGGAGAAGTTGGCTCAACCCCACTAAAATTATAGGGGTCTAGGAGATGCCTACCCACACAATGGAACTGGTCAGGTCGGGACTGCGGGCTCGCTTACCCGCACCTGCAAAAGTTGGGGAGCACTTGAAATGGAGGTGGAAATCCCAGAATTGGGTCCCGACCACCATTTTTAAATGGCTCAAGAGTTATTCTAACTTCTCAAAAGTCTGAGCTTAAGTTCAATATTTGAGCAGATGGGATATAATGCAGAAAATGTAAACTTGTCCACTTTGGCATGAAGAATAGAAAAGCAGCATATTATTATTTAAGTAGAGAGACCAAAGAATTCTGCAGTACAGAGGGCTCTGGGTGTCCTGGTACATGAATCACAAAAAGGCAGCATGTGGGTACAGCAAGTGATTAGGAAGGGAAATGGCATGTTGGTATTTGTTACAAGTGGAATATAGTATACAAGTGCAGAAATATTGCTACTGTTGTGCAGGGCCTTATTTGAAGTAAGGTGCACACACGGTTTAGGTCTCCTTACTTAAGAAAGGATATAATTGCATTTCAAAGAAGGTTCACTCAACTGATTCCCAGAATGAAGGGGTTAGCTTATGAGGAAAGGTTGAGCATGTCGGGCTTATACCCATTAGAGTTTAGAAGAATGAGAGGCGATCTTATTGAAACCATAAGAACTTTGCTGATAGGACTTGACAGGGTGGATGCTGAGTGGATGTTTGCCCTTATGGGGAAATCTAGAACTAGGAGACACAGTTTAAAAATTAGGGGTCCCCAACTTTAAACAGAGATGAGGAGATTTTTTTGTTGCCTCAGTGAGTTGTCAGTCTGTGGAATCCTCTTCCTCAGTGAGCAGTGAAGGCTGGGTCATGGAGGATATTCAAAGCTGAGTTAGATAGATTTTTGATAGAAAAGAGAGTCAAGGGTTATGAGGGGCAGATGGGAAAGCGGAGTTGAGGACACAATCAGATCAGCCGTGATCTTATCAAATGGCGGAGCATACTTGAGAGGCCAAATGGGCTATTCCTGCTCCTAATTCTTGCATCTTTGCATTTTGCACTTCCACAGATTCACACTTCCATTAGGAGACAAAAATCCAGCCTTGTGCCTCTATTTATAAAGCAAAGGATCCCATTTGCCCTATTAACTGCCTTCTGAATCTGCTCTGACCCCTACAACGATTCTTGCACATATATCCCAAGGTCTCCCTGCTCTTGCATCCACTTTAGAACTGCATCCTTTATTTTACATTGCCTGTCATTCTTCTTCTCAAAATGGAACACTTCACACTTCTCTGCATTAAATTTCATCCACCACGTGTCCATCAATTCCACCAACCTGCTTATGTCCTCTTGATGTCCATCATTATCCTTTGCATAGTTCAAATTGGTTCCAAATTTTGTGTCATCTACAAATTTTGAAATTGTATCCTGCACACCCAAGTCAAAATTATTTATATAGATCAAGAAAAGCAGTGGTCAAATAAAAGAACAAAGAAAAGTACAGCACAGGAACAGGCCCTTCAGCCCGCGCCAATAATAGTGCCCGTCAACTAAAATATTTTGTACTTCCGGGGTCCGTATCCCTCTATTCCCATCATTTTCATGCATTTGTCAAGCTGCCTCTTAAACACCACTATCGTACCTGCGTTCACCACGTCCTCTGGCAGTGAATTCCAGACACTCACTACCCTCTGCGTAAAAAACTTGTCCCGCACATCTCCTTTATAGTTTTCTCCTCTCACCTTAAATCTTTGTCCCCTAGTAATTGACTCTTCCACCCTGGGAAAAAGCTTCTATCTACTCTGTCCATGCCAATCATAATTTTGTAAACTTCTATCAAGTCGCCCCTCAATCTCCGTCGCTCTAGTGAGAACAATCCAAGTTTCTCCAACCTCTCCTCATAGCTAATAACCTCCAGACCAGGCAGCATCCTGGTAAACTGCCTCTGCACCCTCTCCAATGCCTCCATATCCTTCTGGTAATGTGGCGACCAGAATTGCATGCAATATTCCAAGTGTGGCCTAACCAAGGTTCTATACAACTGCAGCCTGACTTCCCAGCTCTTATACTCAATACCCCTGGTCCTAAAATAGAAACCTGGGAAACCCCACTACATAATTTCCTCCAGTCCAAAAATCAACCATTCATGACTACACTCTTTTTACTGTCAGTCAGTCAACTTTGTATCCATGCTGTCACTGTCCCTTTTATTCCATAGGTTTCAACTTTGATAAAGTGCCATGTCATAGGCTTGTCAGCAAAGGTATAGTAGTATGTATAGTCATTTATTTGAACTAAGGCTATTAGGAAAGACAGTCCAACACCATAAAAACAATTGTGTAATAATGCATCATTTACACTGCAAAGTTGAATTCACACACCAATTGCATACGTAGAGGAGGTATTAGTTGTGACATGGCTCGGATTTAAACTTGGGGCGTGAGTTGGTCAAGTAGGTTGAGCAAAACCACCTTTATGGCACTGCTAGTGTGAGGCCCAGTGATTTTATCAGGCTTTATTTCAAAATGATTGATAGACTGCCCACTCAATCAGGACTGGAATCAGACAGCACCCCTTCCCCCTCGTCCACTACACATTATGCATGCAATTTCCACCTAGCGTCCTTGGCTTATTGAAATGTATGTGCGCCCCTTAAATTGATTTGAACTATTGTTGCAACAGAACTGGACACAATTCTGATATCACAAATGAGTCAGAAGGCTGAACTCAGGTTTTCTGATGTTTTCCTTGAGATCCTGTGAAGAGGCCGGTGCAAGCAAGGAGCTATTTTCTAGCACCCACGAAGAATTGCCACAACCACAATTCAGCAGACTGGAACAGAGGTACTGAACAAGGTCAGTGCCAGCAGCATCACCCCCAGGATTTGACTTCAGGGTAGGAAGAGATTCAATGATCCTACACAGCAGAAAGGTTGACACTTTAACTCCATCTCCCCAGCTCTTGCAACAGAATCCCTAATTAAATCCTTCACCAAAGCATATCAGAAAGCCCTGCATATTGGTGGCCCAGAAGAAGCTATGAGCATTAAGGAAGAGGAGGGTGATGGCTTATTGCAGCAGCATGTCATTGTATTCAATTCACCATATTTAGAAAGCTTTACAAAGTTAAGCTGGATCCTCAAGATTGTTATCTGTCATGGTTTTTTTAATTCAATCTTGGGATGTTAGCATTGCTAGCTAGGCCAGCATTGTTAGCTAGGCCAGCATTTATCGCCCATCCCTAATTGCCCTTGAGAAAATGGCAGTGAGCCACCTTCTTGAACTGCTGTAGTCCATGTGATGAAGGTACATACACACTGTTTTTAGGGAGAGTGTTCCAGGATTTTGACCCAGCTAAAGTGAAGCAATGGCAATACAGTTCCAAGTCAGGATGGTATGTGATGGTCCAACTTATGTCACCCCAACTCTTGTCCCTTTTCCTCCGTCTCCTTTTCGGCAGCAAGAACCATGTGAAGATACCTCGAAAGAGGAATTCAGGATGCACCTTCACACACTTCATCCCTCCTCCTGATTATCCCTTTCTACCCTATCCTCATATTCCCCAATTCTGTTATCTCACAAACATGAATCTAGCCTCCTATTAAAAGCATCAATGTAATCAGCTTTAGTCACTTGATGTGGTAGCAACTACATAAATTGTGATTAATTGCCAGCCTGTGTATACATACAAATAAATCTAACGAACAAATGGAGGTTAAAAATCACTTGCCAAGGATTTGGCCAATGTCTTTTTTTCAGAACTTGTCCAACTGGGACAAATGTATTAAGCCTAGGTACATGTAAGTACATCGTCAAAGTTCGAGAGATGTAAAGTGTTAAGTGGGTCCCATGTGACAAAGAAACACAAGGGTTAGAAGTCCATATAGCCACTGAATCAATTTTACATCAATTACCTTTTGAACAAACTACTACATACATCATCAAGATTATCACTTTTAATAAAATTTAATTAGAAACTTAATGGTGTTGTGGCATGAAAAACAAGATTTTTGCTACACACTTGTAGAAATTTTCAGTGCTGGAAATGCTTAACATCCCAAACTCCAAATCATAGAATGAAACAGCACATAAGGAGGCCATTCAGCCAATCATTCCCATGCCAGCTCTTTCAAAAAGTTACCCAATTAGTCCCAGACTCTTGCTCTTTCCCCACAGCCCTACAAATTTATTTTTTTCAAAATGTATCCAATTCCCTTTTCAAAGTTCCTGTTAAATCTGCTATCACAAACCTTTCAGGTAGTCTATTCCAGGTCGTAACAACTAGCTGCATTTTTTTTCACCTCATGTCACCTCTGGTTTTTACCAATTACATTAAATATATATCCTTTGCTTTCTGATATTTCTACCACTGGAAACAATTTCTCTTTATTTACTCTATCAAAACCCTCAATCAAAACTTGCTTTAACATTTTCTGCTCTGCTCCAAGGAGAATAATCTCAGTTTCTCTCTTTCCACATAACTGAAGTTCCAGCAAATGATCCCTATACTCTTGCCAAGGCCTTGATGTCCTTAGGGTAGTAAGGCCCAACAGCTCAAACAACAATGATCCTTAATTCCTCTTACTTTAACTCTTATTAGTTAACTTTAAAAAAATGATGCCTTTCATTTTAATGATCAGTATTATTTTTTGAAATATTTACAAGTAGTTAAAAGGAAACATTCCTTATTAGAGGTTCAAAAGAAGGAACATTTTAAAACCTCGATTGGTTTGGTAATTTCCAAGGTTGATTTATGTGATTAATTTAAAATGGTGCCAACTTCAATAATTTAGTTAACATTTCTGCAAAATAAAACATTTCCACTCTATCCCAATACATCCTATTTAATACAAAAGTGTTGGGAAAAGTATTGGCACACCTTCTCCAATCTGTGCAGTTGCTTTGAAGTTTCTTTAAATAAGGCATAATCAGAACCACGGTACAGGAAAATGTCTGTTATCCATCATGCTTCAGGAATGGGAGGTGCTAGTTTATCAGACATGCCGGTTCATGAAGATGTAAGGTGAGTTCCATGTTCTCATCCAATCAGAAAGCTCCAGGGTGATCACGCAGGTGTTGAGATCTCGTGAGGGGTGCAGAAGTGTGCAAATCTATTAAGCGGCGCAGAGGGAACATGGTACTGCAAAACAGTGGGAGGCTGAGACTGGAGTGAGGGCAGGCCACCAATAACAACTACCGGTGAATTTGACATGTCCAGCCAAAAAACAGAGTCAGCAAACCTGACCCCAGAACTCCGATTAATAGAGAATTCTGATTGGTAGAGTGCCAGATAACAGAAATGTTACTGTACATTGCTGCCTGGTGTGGAGAGGTACAAAGATGACCTTCATTGCGAGATGGCTTTGGCCTTCATTGCGAGAGGTCTTGAGTACAGGAGCAAGGATGCTTACTGCAGCGATATAGGACCTTGGCGAGACTACACCTGTGTGTAATAGCTAAGAAAGAATATACTTGCCATAGAGGGAGTGCAGTGAAGGTTCATCAGACTGATTTCTGGGATGGCAGGATTGACATATGAGGAGAGATTGGGCCGATCACCCTGTATTCACTGGAGTTTAGAATACTGATTGGGGATCTCATTGAAACGTCTAAATTTCTGACAGGGTTGAACAGGTTGGATGCAGGGATGATGTTTCTTCTGATTGAGGTCCTAGATTAAGGGGTCACAATCTCAGGATATGGGGTAGGACTGAGATGAGGAGAAACTTCTTCATTGAGACGGTGGTGAACCTGTGAAATTCTCTACCACAGAGGGCTGTGGAGGCCAAGTCGCTGAATATATTTAAAAAGGAAATAGATAGATTTCCAGACACTAAAGGAGTATGGGGAGAGAGCTGGAATGTGGCATTGAGATAAAGGATTCGCCACGAACATAATTGCCTGGCGAAGCTGGCTGGAAGGGCTGAATGACAGGAATAGGCCTTTTAGCCCCTTATGTCTGTTCCATAATCGATGAGATAATAGCCAATCTGTGACCTAACTCCATATACTCACCTATACCTACCTTTGTCTTTTTTCGTTCAAAATATTTGGTTACCAAAAATCTAACAAGCTAAGATTTAAAATCAACAATTGATCTAGCATCAATTGTCATTTGCGGAAGAAATTCCATACTTCTATCACACTCTCCATATAGAACTGTTTCCAAATTTCACTTCTGAAAGGTTTGGCTCTTTGGAAATCAGAACTGTTTACGCTACTCCAACTAACCAAGGTTCTACAGAGGTTTTAACACAATTTTGCTGATTTTCAATTCTACCCTTCTGGAAATGAATCCAGCAAACTTTTTGTAAATTATAGCCTTATTAGCATGGATCACCATTTTCAGTGATCAGTACTCACAGGTCCCTTTGTTCCTCTAAATCATTTAGACATTTAGGGCAGAATTGTCAATTCTTAGTCCCTGCCGGAATGGTGGGACCATTAGTGGGTTGGGAACCCCTTCAAATCTCTAGCGGGCTTTGTCTTGGCTCTTTAACTCAGCCTTGGCATTATCACCGCAGTTTTGGGTTTCCTTACCAATCAGGAAGGACAGACAGGATGACACACCAGAATTGACAATGAAGGATTTCTTTTTGGCAACAGTAAATCTTGCAATAGAAATGAGAAACTGTTTCATGATGGAAGGCAGATGTAAGAAGGCTGCCCCTCCTCCCCCTCTCGTTCCCAGAAATATCCCTGGACATAATGGCGGAAGAAGTCAGGGCCATGAGAAAAGTTCTCTTCTCTGAGGATGGCAGGAGAAAGTTAGCCAACCTGACTAAGCAGGCATTGCTGGAGACTACAGAGGCTGTCAGCAGCCAAAGTGTGCTGCAAAGGATGTGGATAATGTTATGATATGACATGCATGTACCCTTAAGGGGAATGTACCTTAAATTGCAATCAATCACTACCACTGAGACAGGGTGTGACATATGACCCCATGACTTTTACTCAGTATACAGCAGCAGCTTGTAGAAATCTGACATGCATACTTAGCCCAGTTAACATTGTCTGTATCTAGTCTTCAGATAAAAAACCCAGATTATTGTTACACCAATTCTTGTCTTATGGCTGATATGTTTACATCAAATAGAAGAACATAGCAGATGCAATGCCGTCAAAGCCCATCTGATTCACAATTGTCCTTTAGGGAAAAAAATTTGCCATTGCAACCCAGTCTGACCTTTATGTGACTTCAGGCCCACTGTAATGTGGTTGACTCTTAATTGCCCTCTGAAATGGTCTAACAAGCCACTCAGTTCAAGGGCAATTAGGAATGGACAATGAATGCTGGCCTTGCCAGCAATGTCCCATCCCATGACAGAATAAATAAAAGGTTCAATTACCTCATTAGGATAAGCAATATGAGGTCAGGAGGCAACATAACTCTCATTTCCAAAGCATTCTCCTGCACAGCACTCTTCTGGCTGACACATCTTACAATTAGGAACACAGGAACAGGAGTAGGCCATTCAGCCCATTAAGCCTGCTCTGCCATCCAATACAATCATGATTGATCATCCACTTCAAAGCATATTTCCCACACTATTCCCATATCCCTTTACATCACTGGCATTTAGAAATCTGTCAATCTCTACTTTAAACATATTCAAAGACTGAGCTTCCACAGCCCTCTGAGGCAGAGTTCTAAAGATTCACAACATTCAGAGTAAAAAAAAATCTCCTCATATCAGTCCTTAGTGGCTTCCCCCTTATTTTGAAATTGTGTCCGCTGGTTCTAGACTCCCTAGTCAGGGGAAACATCTTACCTGCATCTACCCTGTCTATCCCTTTAAGTATTTTGTAGGTTTCAATGAGATCACCTCTGATTCTTCAATACTCTTACAGAATACTAGCACAGGTTCCCCATTCTCTCTTCAAAGGACAGTCCCTCCATCCCGGGAACAAGTCTGGTGAACCTTCATTGCACTCCCTCAATTGCAATAACATCCTTCCTAAGTTAAGGAAACCAAAACTGCACACATCACTCCAGGTGTGGTCTAACCAAGATTCAATGTATTTGAAGCAAGACTTCCCTTCTCCTGTACTCAAATCCCTAAGCGACAAAAGCTAACATACCATTAGCCTTCCCAATTGCTTGCTGCTACTTGCATGGTAGCCCTTAGCGACTTATTGACGAAGACACTCAGGTCCCTTTATTCATCTACATTTTCTAATCTCTAATCATTTAAGAAATACTCTTCACATCTGTTCCTCCTACCAAAGTGGATAATCTCATATTTTTCCATATTGTACTCCATCTGCCATGTTTTTGGCCACACACTAAGTCTGTCCAAGCCCTTTTGAAGCCGCTTTGCATCTTCCTCACAACATACATTCCCACCCAACTTTGTGTCATCCATGAACTTGGAAATATTACATTTGGTCCCCACATCCAAATCATTGATATATATTGTGAGCAGCTGGGGCCCCAAGAACTGATCCTTGCAGTACCCCACTAGTCACAGCCTGCCAATACGAAAATGACTCGTTTATTCCCATACTGTTTTCTGCCTGTTAGCCAATCCTTATTCCATGCCAGTATATTACCTCCTATTCCATGTGACTTAATTTTGCTACCAACCTCCTGTTGGGGATTTTATCAAAAGCCTTCTGAAAATCCAAATGTACTATGTCCACCGGCTCCCCTCTATCAATTTTGTTAGTAACGTCCTCAAAAAACTCCTACAGGTTCTTTAAACATGATTTCCCATTCATAAATCCATGCTCAATCAGATAATTATCATCCAAGAGTCCATTTATCACATCCTTTATAATAGACACTGGCATTTTCCATACTACTGACATAAGGCTAATAGTTCTGTAGTTCCCAGTTTTCTTTCTCCCTTCCTTTTTAAACAGTGGAGTGATGTTTTCTGCCTTCCAATCTGCAAGAACCATTCCAGAATCAATAGAATTTTGGGAGATAATTACTATCTACTATCTCCATAGCAACCTCTTTCAACATTCTGGGGTGTAGAATATCAGGTCCCGGGACTTATCAACCTTCAGTCCTAGTAATTACTCCAATACAACCTTCCTATTAATATTAATTTCCTTCAATTCCTCATTTTCCCTAGTCCCTTGGATTTCTAATTTTGGGGGATTTCTTGTGATCCTCAGTGAAGGCAGGCACAAAATAATCATTTAGATTTTCTGCCATTTCTCTTTTCTCCACTATAAGTTCTCCTAACTCTGCCAGTAATGGACCCACATTTGTCTTAGCCAAATATTTCCTTGTTACATACCTATAGGAGCTTTTACAGTTCATTTTTTATGCTTTTTCGTTAGTTTACATTCATATTCTGATCTCCCTTTCTTTATCAGTTTCTTGGTCCTCTTTTGCTGTATTCTAAAATTCTCCCAATCCTCAGGTTTACTATTATTTCTGGCAAATTAAAGGGCCTATTCTTTAATCTTAGACAATCCTTAACTTCCTTTGTTAGATACGGTTGAAAGGCTTTTCTTTTTGGGGTTTTGTGCTTGAAGGAATGCATAGTTCCTGTAATAATTTTTTAATGACTATCCATTGCCTACCTCAGCCAACGTGCCCCTCTTACCTCATTATTTCCTTTGTTCAAATTTAACACCCTGGCTTCAGATTGAACGAGCTCACTTTCAAACATAATGTAAAATTCTATCATATTATGGTCATTCATGGTGGCCATAACCAACTCCTACCAATGGTTGCTGCCCCTTCCTGTTTCTTAGCTGCAACCAAACAGATTCCACATTTTGTTTTTCTGATCTGAGATCCACCCTAACTAATGTACTGATCCCATCCCTTATTTTCAGTGCAACACCACCACCTTTTCTTTTTTGGCTATCCTTCCTAAATGTCAAATATCCATGAATATTTAGTTCCAGGTCTTGATCACCCTTTAGCCATGTTTCCATAATAGCAATTAGATCATACCCATTTACCTCTATTTGTGCCTTTAAATCATCACACATTCCTTCCTTTCTAGGAGCCTTCTTAAATCTCCATCGAAACAGACAGTATTCACACTCACCCTTATCCTATTGATCTCTCACAACCATTATTCATCCTCTTCAAATGTTCTCATTCCATCCTGAACAATCATTCCACTTCTCATGCTTATAACTCTTTGCCTTCTCTTATTACAGGACAAGAAAGCTCACAACTCAAGAGAAAGGCACAGAACTATGGTAGATCCGCATCTATCGTCACCCTGGCCGAGATGGAGGAAGACACACTGGAGAGGCATAGACATGAGGCATCGGCAATGAAGCGATGGTCCAGATATCTGGTGATAGCATTAGATATTATGCCACCACTTAGCACTTAACAATCACTCATGTTGATTTGATGTCACCGGTAACAGAAAAGCCATGATATGCAAATTTCTGAGTTTACATCTTCTCTCAATATCAACACTAACTCATCTTTGATCTCACAGGTGATGGAGGAGTTTGTGATGGACCAGGGCAAGCAGACCTAAGAAGAGAGTGGGTGTTCAGAAGATGCACAGTCACATGACATTTGCACACCCTTTACCACTTTACCAGCACAGATACACACAACTCTGTGAGTAGAGATAATTTGGTTGTCACATGGTGAGGCCCACATCACACGTGAGCAACAGCAGGTGCTCAGGTTCTCGAAGCAGGGAGAGTAGTGGACACTTCCTGTCAGAGGGTGCAGGAAGCTCCAATCGCTGCTCAGCTGGACAGAGATGCTGAGGGCCTGATCCACAAGGAATGAAGCTGTGGATCAGCAGCGGGACATGTCTGTGATTCTGTCAGTTTTCCCTAAGGTAATATACATACTTGGAGAGAAATTGAAGGTGTCAAACTCAGACATGAGTGTCATGATGACTCAGGCTTTTGTGCTGATGCCCACCTCAATGGAAAGAGTGGCCACCTGAAAAAGTGTCAGTCATGATTACAAAGGTGCCGCTAATGGCCTGCGCACTTTACACAGGATGGAGGAAGCTAAGCTGTGGTTGCTCAATGGCTCATTGACTCGCCAGCGCTCTGCCAGTAGAGAAATACAGGTGAACCACAAGATGGAGGATAGGAAAAAAGGCACATCTCAAGCCCTCCACAGACAAGAGCCCCACATGCTGCCTACTGTGCTGATGATTGAATCACAGGCATCTCATTTATCAGGGCAAGGGAACGAGAGCCTAGCTCTAGCTCTGCTGATGCCACAGGGCCACATCACATAGAAGTAACAGAAAGCATATTCCACAAGTGGATTCACTGCTATTCCACTTCTTTGTTTGTCAGCTTAATTTTCCTGGTTCAATTCTCAATCCTTAAAATCGCTTTTTCCTTAGACAGCACCTTCCATATCCACCACCACTACCATCTAGAAGGCCAAGGGTAGCAAATAGATGGGAACAACACCATCTGGAAGTTCTCCTCCAAGTCACTCACCATCCTGAATTGGAAATATATGGCCGTTCCTTCACTGTCGCTGGGTCAAAATCTTGGAACTCCCTTCCTAACAGTACCTACACCACATATACTGCAGCGGTTCAAGAAGGCAGCTCACCACCATCTTCTCAAGGGCAACTAGGGATGGGCAATAAATGCTGGCACTGCAAGCGTAGCCCACATCCCATGAATGAATTTTAAAAAAGCTCCATTCAATGTGCTCCTTTTGCCTCAGCTTCTTGCCAATTTATTTGGGAATGGGAATCCTTCAGAACTGTAGTACTTTCAAGGCAATTTTCATCACTGAGTAATGTAAGAGGCAATCACACCTCAAAGGAACACAGTCATCAGCCTGGCACTATGTGGCAAAAGATTGCATGGGGAGGGAGGAGGTGGGAGAACAAAAGGAGTAGTAGTAGTACAACAAAGTGTGGGAATGCAGTCGCAATCACAGATTGGATAGTCAGGGAGACAGACAGGCAATTCTTCTATCATTAACATGACACCCATTTAATATGTTGCCTCTCTGGCACCAGGGTGAGGGAAATCACAGAGAAACACAGAATGCTTACAGGACAGAAGCCAGTCATTCAGGCCATTGTGTATGTGCTGATTCTCTGAAGGACCAATTCATCTAGTGTCATTCCCCTGCCTTTTCCTTGTAGCCCTGCAATTCTTTTCTTTTCAGAGAATGATCAAATTCCTGATGGGTACGTAGGTGGCTGCTAAGGCCTCTGTGTGTCCAGAAGGTTCTGCTGCAAATAAGACAGAATTCCTCAGACCATGCTGATGGCTCAGGATATTCCCCTGGTTGCGTTTTCTCTAGGCTTCTGATATATGCGCTTGCTTTTAATGGAGGTCACACCGTTTTTTATTTGGTTGTGTCAGATGCAGCAAACCAGGGTGAACTTCTCCCAGGGCTCGATGGCGATACAAAAACTCCTAACTGAAGTCCTTTTTAAAAATTCATTTACAGGATTTGGGCTTCGCTGGCTGGCCCAACATTTATTGCCCATCCCTAGTTGCCCTTGAGAAGGTGATGGAGAACTGCCTTCTTGAACCGCTGCAGTCTTTGTGGTGTAGGTACACCAAGAGTGCTGTTGGGGAGGGAATTCCAGGATTTAGACCCATTAACAGTGAAGGAATGGCGATATATTTCCAAGTCAGGATGGTGAGTAACTTGGAGGGGAAGTTCCAGGTGGTGGTGTTCCAATACATCTGCTGCCCTTGTCTTTCTAGGTGGTAGTGATCATGAATTTGTAAGGTGCTGTCGAAGGAGCTTTGGTCAATTCCTGCAGTGCATCTTGTAGATGGTAACACTGCTGCTACTGTACGACAGTGGTGGATGGAATGAATGTTTGTGGATGTGGTGCCAATCAAGTGGGCTGCTTTGTCTTGGATGGTGTCAAGCTTCTTGAGTGTCATGGAGCTGCACTCATCCTGGCAAGTGGGAAATATTCCATCACACTCCTGACTTGTGTCTTGTGGATGGTGGACAGGCTTTGGGGAGTCAGGAGGAGAGTTACGCATCGCAGGATTCCTAGTCTCTGACCTGCTCCTGTAACCACAGTACTTATATGGCTAGTCCAGTTCACTTTCTAGTCAATGGTAACCCCCAGGACGTTGATAGTGGGGGATTCATTGATGGTAATGGCACTGAACATCAAGGGCGATGGTTAGATGCTCTCTTGTTGGAGATAGCCATTGCCTGACACTTGTGTGACATGAATGTTACTTGCCACTTGTCAGCCCAAGCCTGGATATTGTCGAGGTCTTGCTGCATTTGGACATGGACTGCTTTAGTATCTGAAGAGTCATGAATGGTGCTGAATATTGTGCAATCATCAGCGAACATCCCCACTTTTGACCTTATGGTGGAAGGTCATGGGATGAAGCAGCTGAATGGTTGGGCCCAGGACAATACCCTGAAGAACTCCTGCAGACCTCTTCAAAGTGCCCTTGTAGCACTTATTTGACTGTCACGAGAGCGCACCCCAGACTCAAGCTCTCCATAAACTATTCCCTTTGGTAAGCAAGTGTCAGGCATTCTGGCTAAGCTAACTCAAATGTGACTATCTCAATATGGTGTGATGGCTTGGCGTGCTAGCTCAGCTGAGCACATCAGTGTCTGGTATTTTGCCCTGCCATCTGATCTTCAGAAGCTTCCAAAGGCAGCTCAAGTGAAAGTGGTTGAGCTTCTTTGCATGAGGCTGATACAGAGTCTAAGTCTTGCATGCGTAGAGCAGAGTGGGCAGGACTATTGCTTCATAGACTTTCAGCTCAGTAGGCAAAGTTAATGCTCTTCGTTCCCAGACTGATGTTCAAAGTTTGCTGAAGCCTACATTTGCTTTGGCAATTCTTTTATATCTCAGCGTCAACATAAACAGCTCAAGAGAGCATGTTGCCAAGATACGTGAAGTCATTCTCTGCTGATAGGTTCTGGTCATTGACTAAAACCTTGGGCTTGAGAAGGGCTTTCCTGGAGCAGGCTGGTACATGACTTCAGTTTTCCTAATGCTGAGAGTAAGGCCAAAGTTCTTTTTTATTATTCATTCATGGGATGTGGATGTCGCTGGCTAGGCCAGCATTTATTACCCATCCCAAATTGCCCTTGTTCAGAGGACACTTAAGAGTCAACCACATTACTGTGGGCCTGCAGTCACATGTAGGCCAGACCAGGTAAGGACAGCAGGTTTCCTTCCCTAAAGGACATTAGTGAACCAGATGGGTTTTTACAACAATCAACATTGGTTTCATGGCCATCAATAGTCTTTTAATTCCAGATTTTTATTGAATTCAAATTCTACCATCTGCCGTGGTAGGATTCAAACCCAGGTCCCCAAAGCATTAACCTGGGTTTCTAGATTACTAGTCTAGTGACAATACAACTAAGCCATCACCTCCCCTCAAAGAAGAACAAGTGTTGAAGAGCATGTCCATGCTACATAGCGTGTCCAGTTCTGAACTGGCAGCTACGCACAGTCATCGGCAAACAGGAAATCATGAAGTATATCCTTGGAGACCTTGGTCTTTACCTAGAGTCATCTTAGATTGAGAGTTTCCCATCCATGCAATGTCTGATTTTGATGCCAGGATCGCCATTATGAAAGGCATGAGAGAGCATGGAGAAGATAAACATGATGGGGGTTGGCACTGGCACACAGTCCTGTTTAAATCCATTCATAACTGAGAATGGGTTAGAAGACTCACCAGCATCCAGTTCACATGCGAGCATGTCTTCAAGGAACTGTCAGACTACTCTGATGAATTTCTCAGCGCAGCTAAATTTCTCCATTTCTCCAAAGTTAGTAAGGAATTCATTGCAAGAATTATAGACTGGTGATAATGGCAGACTTTAGTTACCCAAATATTGATGATTCTAGTGTTAGAATAAAGCACAAGGAAGAATTTCTGAAATGTGTTGAGGAAAGCTTCCTTGACCAGTATGTTCTCAGTCCAACTAGAAAGGAGGCATTGCTGGATTTGATGCTGAGGAATAAGTTGAACAAAGTGTCTGTAGAGGAACACTTGGATAAGAGTGACTGTTTTATCTTAAGGTTTAGACTAGTAATGGAGAGGAACAAGATCAGTCTAGAAATAGAACATCTAAATTGGAAGAGGGCTAATTTCAATGCAATGACAAGGAATCCAGCCAGGCTGAAATGGAACTAAAGACTGACAGAAAATAGCTGCAACTGAACAATGGGTGATTTTAAGGAGCAGATGTTTCAAGTATAGGCTAGGAACATTGCAACAAGGTCTAAAGGAAGGAGAACCAAAGCCAGGGCTCCTTGGATAACGAGGGGAATAGAGAATATGATGAAACTAAAAAAAGAGGGTGGATGTTGCATGTCAGTTGAATTCTTGAATTGAGAACCTGGTCAAATACAATAAATTGAGACATGGTGAAAATAACACTGGCAAAGACAGAATATGAGAATAGAATAACATTCAATGTGAAAAGGAACCCAACAATCTTCTACTGGCAGGTAAACAGTAGTAAGAGGTGGAGGGAAGTTTTTAAGGGACACATGGTAGTCTTCCATCTCCTGCACCCTGGTGATCAACTCTGTGTTAGGCATCACCTAGTGCGGCTCAGAAGCCCCGTTCTGGCATGGCAGTCTCTGCTGCAGTTGCTACAGAGGAAGACAGTGGGCTAAGAAGATGCAGTATCTGCTTGTTTCTGTTTTCTTTGAGCCCACTCCTTGGCTAGCTGAGCTTTTGCTTTCTGCCTGTCTCTTCCTATGCCCTTCCAAACAGTCAGCCTCCAGAGGTCATGGCTGACATAGTGATTATCTCCCAGTTGACAGTGTCAATATCTGCCACCTTCATATCTCGCTGCAGGTGTCCTTGAAGCAGGGGTGTGGACATCCTGGAGGTTGTGACCAGTGGCCAATTCACCTTACAGAAGGTCTTTGGGTTTACAGCCGTTAGACATCCAATGAATGTGGCCAAGCCAGCGCAGGCATCGTTGGGTTAGTAACAAGTATATGGTGATGGAATTAGCAAGCTCCAGAACCTCCAGGTTGAAGGCCTTGTCCTGCCAAGACATGCCAAGGATATGTTTGAGGCAGCAGATGTTGTTCAGCCTTTTCTCTTGCTTAGCATATGTTGTCCAGGTCTCACCAGTGTACAGGAGTGCGCCAAGGACACAAACTTGGTAAACTTGCAGTTTAGTGTTCTCAGTCAGCTTTCTGTTGTTGCACACCCTTTCACTCAGCTTG
This sequence comes from Carcharodon carcharias, assembly GCF_017639515.1. Taxonomy (NCBI): domain Eukaryota; kingdom Metazoa; phylum Chordata; class Chondrichthyes; order Lamniformes; family Lamnidae; genus Carcharodon; species Carcharodon carcharias. The sequence goes on along the minus strand of NC_054467.1, from coordinate 240,430,188 downwards.
GACATAACAGCTGCAGCTTTCATGATGCACATGTTGATTTCATCATGAAGTGACAGATTACTGGTTATTGTAGAGCATAGATATGTAAAACTATTAACAATCTCCAGCGTCACATTTTCAATGCTCATAGATGATGGTATGGCAACATCCTGGACCATGACAATCGTCCTCCTGATGCAAGGACAAAATGGTATATGCTTGGAGGTGCTGGACAAGGCTAGAATAATTGATGAATACTCTTTATGGATATTTCACTAAGAGGAAGCTGACAAAATATTGACTGATGATAGAGGTGATGGATGGGGTAAACATTGAGAGGCAGATACTGGAAAGTCTGGCGATGCTTAATGGATAAGTCACTGGTTCAGACGGCTTACATCCCAGATTGCTCAAAGAAGTGGGGCTGGAAATATTGGAAGGACTTGCCATAATCTTTCGATCTTCCCGAGATATGGTGCCAGAGGATTGGAGAGTGGCAAATGTGAAACACTCATTCAAAAAGGGGTATAAGGGTGGCCCAAGTAACTACAGACCAGTTAGTTTAACATCAACGGGGGGTTAAGGCTTAGAAAAAAATAATCAGGGAAAACTAAACAGACACTTGGAGAAGTTTGAGCTAATTAAGGATAGCCAGCATGGATTTGTAAAAATTAGATTATGCTTGACTAATCTAAACAAGTTTTTGATGAAGCAACAGAGAAGATTGATGAAGAGAATACAATGGAGGTTGTCCATATAGATTTTCAGAATGGGTTTGACAAAGTGTCGCATAAGAGGCTGAATAATAAAATTGTGGCTCATAGAATGCAAGGTCAGTGTCAAATTGGATTAGTGTAGAACTTCAAAATTTGACAATGATGCCAAACTTGGAGAAATAGCAAGCAGTGAAGACGATGCTAATCAACTGCAACATGACATTGACAGGCTAGCAAATGGAATTTATGATAGAGAAGTGTGAAGTGATGCATTTTGGGAGAAGGGATAGGGAGGGGCAATATAGCCTTAATGACACAGTTCTAAAGAGTGTGCAGGGACAGAGGGAGCCAGGTGCATAGATCTTTGAAGGTGGCTGTACATGTTGAGAGAGTGGTTAGCAAAGCATAATGGAACTTCGACTTTGTAAAAAGAGGTATCGAGTACTAAAGCAGGGAAGTTATGCCAAACTTTTATAAAACTCTGGCTACTCCACAACTAGAGCATTGTGTCCAGTTCTGATCACCACATTTTAGGAAGAATGTGAGGATCCTTCAGGTGCAGAGGAGATTTACCAGAATTGTTCAAGAGATGGGGGGATTATAGCTACAAGGTTACACTGGAGTAGTTGGGTTTGATCTCCTTGGAGCACAGGAGTTTGAGGGGAGATCTGATAGACATGGACAAGATCATGACAGTTTAGCATAAGGTAGATAAGCAGGAACTGTTCCCATTAGCTGATGGTCCAAGGAGTAGAGGACACAGGTTTATTCATTATTCATTTTTTAAAAATTTATTTCCATTTTTATTCATTGTTTTCTCCCCAGCTTTTAGCCTATTTTTGATTTATTTTCCCCATTACCGTGTCCCCCCCACCACCACTTGGGCCATCTGTCACTTGCTCATGTTGTTCTTTCCAGAGCGCTTACCTTGGTCTGGCCATTATCACATTCTGCTTTCTACTCTTAACGTCACCATTAGCACCTCCTTTAGCCAGTACCACCACCATTAACACCCCTTTGACCTTTTGTTTATGACACCTTTTGCAATCTCTCCTTTGCCTCCACCTACCACTGGCTTTCTATCCAGCTTCACCTGTTCCACCCCCCTTAAACAGTATATATTTCAGCACATTTCTACTTCCCTTTAGCTCTGAAGAAATTATGTGGACTCGAAACGTTAACTCTGTTTCTCTCTCCAGGACACTGCCAGGCCTGCTGAGTTTTTCCAGCATTTTTTGTTTTTGTTTCAGATTTCCAGCATCTGCAGTAGTTTGTCTTTATTTTGATACAGGTTTAATGTTTTGGACAAGAGATGCAGGGTGGATGTGAGGAAGAACTTTTTTACTCAGCAAATGACAATGGCCTGGAACTCACTGTCATGAGGGTGGTGGAAGTGGAGCAATCTATAATTTCAAAAGGAAACTGGATGCGCACTTGAGGGAAATAAACTTGAGGCTATGGAGACACAGCATGGGAGTAGGACTAATGGGATTGAGAGATCCAGCATAAACTCAATGGGCCAATAGGCTTTCTTCTGTGCCAGAAATGACTCTGATGAAGAACCAGTTAGCGTTTATTAACAGCAGTATTTTAGTATGATAAAATTCCAAGATCAGGAGAAAAGAGTTCCCCATTTTTTGCTTGTAGCAAACATTAGAGACAATTATAAATAAGGCATTTATGGTTTTGAAACAAATAGCAAAAGGGATTCTTCCTTTAAAGCATGCATTTACCCTTAGGCAGTCCTATTATTAACATAACCCAGAATTAGTTTTTAAGAAATTAGAAACAGGATGACTAACTGAAGAGGAAGGTTTTGGATGATCAGTACGTAATTCCATCTTATTTCTTTGCATGTCCTTAGTGAATTTACACAGACTTGCAGCATTAGGTTGAACAGCTAAGCCAAAAACCTGATGAATTTATCTAACTACCGTGTTGTATTATCTTTGCCAGTTTTTCTTGGCAGTGGTTATAATTTTGCAAAGAATGTGGCTAAGTTTTTACATTTATCTTCCAGTGTTTCGAAGTAATTGACAGTTGTAGAAAAAGCTAATGAGAAAATATAAATAAGGCTATGTCAACCTTTTAAACCAAAATAGCTCTCCAGAAAATATGATGAAAAATAAATTGTATAGCAGACCTTGTGAAGCAATCATTGTCTGTCAAAGATTTATTATAAGTTAGCAGCTGGTGGCAATAACGTGATTCAAATTGCATGCTTCAGAAACTGAAGACTATAGTGAAGCTAAGTTTTCAAAGTGCATGTTTGCAGTAGAGTTCCTTGGCACCGTGATGTAAATTGTACTTTTATATAACTGACCTGTGACTCAAATTTTCAGTCATTGATCAGAAAACTTCTTTCAAATTAAAACAGTCAAATGGCCACACATTTCTCAGTCTCAATTTTTCAAAAGATAAAAAGCAAAGTTCTGCTAGTCTGATCAGGTGAAAAAATGTTTTTTTTTGTCCTGTTTTGATTAAGCTATTTTATCTCTTCAAATCAATTAAAGGAATGGTATATAATAAACCCAAAATGTACCCCTTGTGCATACTTAGTTCAGAAAATGAATATCATTCTTTTTAAGTATTCACATTTGCCAGGTTACTTTAAAACAACTGATCCATTATCCAATCAGTTAGGTTTTCGGACAGGCAGAGCTAGGTTGCTGTGAAGTTCTTATAGAATCTCAGCATGCATTGAGAGGGAAGGGATGTATAATCAAACTAAAGCCAGATCAACAACACTGGCACTGAAGTTATTTGCCTTATTTTCCATCACGGCAGTGTGTCCGCTTCATTGTTTTAACAAGGAAAGACATAGACAATTTCAGTTAATTGGCTATCCCTTGCTGGCGAGGGTGATTGTCTTCCATGAGTCCAAAGATGGCTGATGAAGCCGATTCGGGATCTGCAGACTTTATGGCACACAGGGTATTTGTTCTCACGTGGGATGTCTGGCCACGTATTATCAGTTCAGGTCATGACTTTTCACCGCTTTTGCTCTTCCTCTTCATTTTGTCATCATTGGGTCTCAAAATGCTGAGATCCTTCCCATAGACACTGCTGACAGACAAGGTGATGGTCTCACAGGAGTTATGTCAATGTTTAATTTCTGTAAGTACTCCTTCTGTCCTTCTCTGGTGCATCTGCCCTGACTGAGCTGAGAGAAGGCAATCTACTTTGGGAGCCTGGTATCTGACATCCAAAATATATGACCAACCCGACAAAGCTGATGGTGGATGATCATAGCCTCATTGCTTCTGGTGGTTGCTTGTGAGAGGACACTGATATTGGTGCATCTGTCCTCCCACTTAACATGTAAGATCCTCCATGGGCAGGGTTGCTGGTGTGACTCCAGTTCCTTAAGCTGCCTCCTAGTGTCCACATTTCATCCCCATACAGTAAGGAAGGGATCACAGCCGCAATGCTTAGTTTCAATTTTGATGTTGCGATCTTCAAACACTCACTTACCCAGGTGGCCATAGGCTGCACCAGCAGATTTCAGGTGATGCAGGATTTCTTTGTCAATGTCAGCCTTCTGCAAACGATAACTTCCAAGGTACTGCAAGTGTTACATATTTTTTTTTGAAGTAAAAGTTCATAATTTTATTGTAAACTAGCTCCTGTCAAGAGTTCAAGATCGCTGATGGTGCATTTAAAAAGGGACATTGCAGCCCCGAAAATCAGCGACAGATCCAAACTATTAAACTCCAGTCAGTTAACATTAGAAGGAACAAACTAAGCATTGTCAGACTATCAGTCCTGGATGTGAGTAACAGCATACTTTCCAGGCACTCATCATGAATTCTAATCAATGGGGATAGGGCATGTGCAGTTGGAGCTTGCTGATGGAGGATTTTAGCCTTCTAAATGTTGAATGAGTCCCATATTCTCGTATGCCTCAGTAAATATGTCAACAACGTTAATATGGCAATCACCTTGTTAAAACCAATTGCTAATTAAACAGGTATTGGGCATTAATTATCCCATCCAAACAGAATAAAAAGGTATAGCTGGAACACATTGTGTGGAAGCTACTAGCACTAAGGAGTTGTCCTGAAAACAAACCAGCAGTAACCAAAAGACCAGCCTGGATTAATTCTTCCACCACAACCTCTTATTGTAAGTAACAAATGATTCTATGGAGAATGCTATGCACTTACTGCAGCATCATCAACATATTGCAGCTCAATTACTGAGGTACAGTGGTCTTAGTTTTTGATTGTAGTTGTCTGAGATTAAATAATTTACGTTCATTAGATAAGTAAACGGCACTCCAACAAGTAGCTGGTCTCTAGAAAGACTGAGCTTGGCAACAAGGAAGATCGAAAAAGAGTCAGAATGATGACACATCCTTGCTGACCTTGACTTAACCTCAAAACGGGCTGTAATGGATCCCTTGTTAAGGTTCACCACTCTCATACCTTCATGAAGCAGGCTAAGGGTGGTAACAAATTTTGGAGGACATCCATACTTGAGCAGAATCGTCCAGAGTGCCTCACAATTTACAGAGTCAAAGGTCATTGTCAAGTCAAAGAACAGGAAAATATTGCTGAATATTTCCAGTATATTCAATTTCACATCATTCATGCAATTTAATGAAGTTACTCTGAGGTACTGGTGCAGCAAAGCACCTGGAGGAGTACAGCATATCGAACAACAACTCCCTGATTTCTTGCAATGTCAGATGTTGCTGTCTGATTTACTCCAAAGGCCTCGGAAAGAAAGAGAAAGATTGCTGAAGATTATATGAATTCAACACCTTTAACATCCTTTGCATGCATCTTATTTTTTTAAAAAAGAGCAAAGATAGTGATGCATCTCTGCCTCCTCCAGCAGTCCCCTGCCTCACCGATGCCAATCTTCAGCCAATTCGATTCATTCCATGTGATATCACGAAACGGCTGAACGTGCTGGACACTGCAAAGGTTATGGGCCCTGACAATATTCCTGCAATAGCACTGAAGACTTGTGCTCCAAAACTTGCCACTCCCCCAGCCAAACTGTTCCAGTACAACTGTAACACTGGCATCTGTGTGGAAAATTGCCCAGGTATGTCCTGTACACAAAAAGCAGGACAAACCCAACCTGGCCAATTACCGCCCCATCAGTCTATTCTTGGTTGTCAGTAAAGTAATGGAAGGGGTCATCAACAGTGCTATCAAGCCGCACTTGCTTAGCAATAACCTCCTCGCTGATTCCACCAGGGCCACTCAGTTCCTGACCTCATTACAGTCTTGGTTCAAACATGGACAAAAGGGCTGAACTCCCGAGCGAGGTGAGAATGACTGCACTTGACATCAAGGCTGCATTTGACCAAGTGCGGCATTAAGGGGCCCTAGCAAAACTGAAGTCAATGGGATTCAGGGGGAAAACTCTTCACTGGTTGGAGTCATACCAAGCACAAAGGAAGATCGTTGTCGTTGTTGGAGGTCAGTCATCTCAGCTCCAGGACATCACTGCAGGTGTTCCTCAGGGTAGTGTTCTCGGCCCAACCATTTTCACCCGTTTCATCAATGAACTTCCTTCCATCATATGGTCAGAAACGGAGATGTTCGCTGATGATTGCACAATGTTCAGCACCATTTGTGACTCCTCTGTTGCTGAAGCAGTCCATGCCCAAATGCAGCAAAAGCTGGACAATATCCAGGCTTGGGCTGACAAGTGACAAGTAACATTCGCGCCACACAAGTGTCAGGCAATCACCATCTCCAACAAGAGAGATTCTAACCATTGTCCCTTGATGTTCAATGGCATTACCATCACTGAATCCCCCACTATCAACATCCTGGGGGTTACCATTGACCAGAAACCGAACTGGACCAGCCATATAAATACTGTGGCTACAAAAACAGGTCAGAGGCTAGGAATCATGTGACGAGTAACTCACCCCCTGACTCTCCAAAGCCTGTCCACCAACTACAAGGCAGAAGTCAGGGGTGTGATGGAATACTCTCCACTTGCCTGGATGAATGCAACACCACGACACTCAAGAAGCTTGACACCATCCAAGACAAAGCAGCCAGCAGGTTGATTGGCACCACATCCACAAACATTCACTCCCTCCACCACTGACGCACAGTAGCAGCAGTATGTATCATCTACAAGATGCACAGTATCTTCCAAACCCATGACCACTATCATCTAGAAGGACAAGGACAGTAGATAGATGGGAATAGCACCAACTCCCCTCCAGGTCACTCACCATCCTGACTTGGAAATGTATTGCCGTTCCTTCACTGTCGTTGGGTCAAAATCCTGGAACTCCCTTCCTAACAGTACTGTGGGTGTATCTGCACCACATGGACTGCAGCAGTTCAAAAAGGCAGCTCACCACCACCTTCTCAAGGGCAACTAGGGATGGGCAATAAATGCTGGCCCAGCCAGCGAAGCCCACATCCCATATGAGTGAATAATTTAAAAATTCTTTATCATTATAGATATAGGAAATGCTACTCAAATAACATTTCAACATGACATGATAATCTAATTTCAAACTCATCATGAAAAAACAAAATAATTGATATTGGGGAGGGGGGGAATCCACAGTTTAATTATCTTATTTTTCACTGAAGAACATCAGTGGATTAAGCAACATGGCCATGATTTGATTTTTACCAAACAAGATGAATACTATACGTCAAATAATTATGTCAGATAAGGCAGTCACAAGGAGCCAGCATACAAAAAAGCAACATAGCTCACTGATGCTGTACTGATCTGGCAGGAAACTCCTTTTAGGTTCAAATTGTGATCAAATATTCAACTAATGTAATATAGATGAACTGAGAAAGTAAAATTATTTTCAATGTGATTGACTCTTAAAAATGTCCTCTGAACAAGGGCAATTAGGGATGAGCAATAAATGCTGGCCTAGCCAGTGATGCCCACACCCTACAAATGAATGATAAAAATATGTATGGGGCGGAATCATCCCAGATTTACACTAAATGTAGTAGGGGGCAGGGAAAAAGATGTTTTACCCGCTTGCAGCAATGGCAGCTTTTCATGCCGTATCAACCCAAACCCGCTGCATCCCGGGAAATATGTGTTTCGGTGCTAGGTGAGTTTCTCAGTCGCCTGCCATGCCACCACCTCGCAGCTTCATCACGCCAGGCGCCATATTTAAAGTGTTACTGCGCGCACAGCTCTCAGTGATCCCAGCCCACAACTGCTGCACAGCAGACAGGATGGCCACGAAAGGCAAAAAGACTGCTACTCTCCCCGGTTTAGTGACACGTTCCTTGAGCCCCTTTTGAACATGGTGGAGGCCCACCATGATGTCTTCTACCCCCATTCTGGCCGCAGAAGGGGCAGCTGCATCATCAATCCAGCAAGGGAGGCGGTGGTAAGCTGTGGTCAGCACCAATGCCCTGCAAAAGAGGACAGCCACCCAGTGCGTTACAGGATAAATGGTCTCATCCATTCCGCCAGGGTAAGTCATATGCCTCATCACTCCCAACTCTCACACTCTCAAACTCATCACACATCCACAGGGATCTCACATCTCAGGGCTCAACACCACTAACTCTCACATACACCTTCACATTTCCATCATGCTCATAACCTCTCGAGCTTGCGTCATCTATGCTGTACTGGAACCATGGGTCCACTCATCACACAAACATTCCACGCAATGTCATGTGCCCTGTTCACACTCTCCATCTCTTTCCATGCAGGAGAAGCCTGCTCACATCAGCAGGAAGAGGTCCCAGATTGGGGTGGGGGGGATGGTGGAATGGCTCACATTAGGCCCTCACTCACTTTGAGGAGTGTGCCATTGCGGTGATAGGTGAGGACATGAACTGTGCCTCCGGCGATGGTGAGGTCAATGGCAAACACCCTAGTGAGGATCCTGCACCTCTCTCAAAGCAACCGTGAGTGCTTTGTCTCCTATTTTTGACTGTGCTGCTATGCACTAATTATCTCTACTTTGGCTGGCTCACAGAGAGCTCTGCCAAGCGACCAACACTCTCAGCCAGCCATTCTCTCAGCTCCATCTCACCTCCAGCCAAGAGGACACCTCCTCCATTGAAGAGCTGGAAATAAGCAGCCTGGAAGAGCCATGACAGCACTTCCCTCAACACCCTGCACCAAAGCAGAGGCACACAACTCGGAATTTAGATCTAGAGCAGGCTCGGGTTCACAATCTGGTGGTCACCACATGAACACATCCGCAGCAGGGCTCCCCCGAGCTCCTTGGCACTCAGAAACTGTTGGAGTAAGAGGCATCTGTGAGGTCCAAGTCAGATGACGGGCCTCTGGATTTGGCCTTCCAACTCATTCTGGAGAGTCAGCTGAAGGCATGGAAACATCACGCAGAGCTGTTGGAAGCCCTCAACAGAGTGGCACGTGAGCCGGAGGAGTGCATCTGCCTGCTCTCTGATGAAGTGGTGCCCACATGTGCTTGTATGGAAGTCTTCATTGGGATCATGGTAGACGCCATAAAGACCCTGATACAGCAGAATGTGGAGATGCGTGAAGACCTGCACTCCATCGCAGTGGCAACAGAAGAGCGAATCGAAGGACCTCGATGTCCCTCCAGGTGCTCATTCTCCTCAAGGAGTCAGGCTGGGGCCATCGCGCACCCGAAGGGAGGAGGAGCGGCTGCTGGACACCCCTGGGTTATCAACACAGTAATCTTAGGGGCTGTCCTCTCCCTCTACATCCCCTTCGTCTGTGAGCCCCTCAACCTCGTCCGCTGTCACTGCAGAGGGAGCAGCTGGCCAATGAGCGATTCTGCAGGGAGAAGTGTGTGTGTGTGGCAGGGCCTTTTGGAGCATCATGCAAGCAATCTCCCAGGCACACGGATCCTTCCCGTATCACACTTATTTCACTGTCCTGAACATTTTAAATGCTGCCTGCTGCGATTCATTCTCAACTGTCCATCTGAGCTGACCTGCGTCTCCACCCACCCAATGATCACATTCCCATGCAGCCCCTCACGTCGCTCACCACGACTCTCATTTCACTTTCGAGTTAGACACCATGGTCATGATTCAGCTTTTTGTGCACTCCCCTGTCCTTTCCCCACCCCCAGTCACCCATTTCCTTTCCCCCATCAATGTTGACCCCCCCCCCAGCATAACCTTCCACCTCCCCTCAAGACCTACCAGTGGCAACCCTTTTCCTTCGGAGATGTCCAGGTGAAATGCACCTTCCCTTCCTTCCCAAAAATCCCAATCCCATCCACATTAACCTCCCCAACCTCCTCCTTCCCACCCCCAGGGTTCGTGTCTGCCTCCGAGTCCCCACCAAGCACCCACGCCGTCCCTTTTACCGCTCCCATTGAACCCTCACCCTCCCACCCTAATGTCTCACTCTGCCATTGATCATTCTCACCACTCCCTCATTCCATGCCCACCCTCTGTTCGCTCCCCAGGAGGCAGTCATGGACTCATCAGTACCCTCCTTTGCATGTTCACGTGGACATCCCCCACTCCAGACCCATTCCCCCCTTGGAACCCCTTCCCCCCTCAGACTCCTCACCTGCCCCCACCCTAAACCCGAACTCCCCTCCTTCTTCAGCCTTACTCCTTCCTCCACCCTTACTTCTTCCTCCATCCCACTCCCTCCCCCTTCTGCACTCCTTCCTCCCCCCAGACTCCCTCCCCTCTCGGCACTGCTTCCCTTACACCTTCCACCCCCTTACACCTACTTCTCTAGTTTCCATATTCTCCCATTACCCCCTCCTCCCCCCATACACCCTTCCTCCCTCCCAATCTCCCCCAATACCTTTCATTCCCCCCCACAACCTCATCCTAACACCTTCATTCCACCCCTCCCAAACTCACCCCATCCTGACACTTCCATTCCCCCCTTCTCAACCTCACATCATCCTGATACCTTCATTCCCCTCCCACCTCATCCCCAACACCTTCATTCCATCCCTCCCAACCTCACCCCATTTTGACACCTCCATTCCCCCCCCACACCTCACCCCCAACACCTTCATTCCCCCCCTCCCAACCTCACACTATCCTGACACCTTCTTTCCCCCCCTCCCAACTGCACACCATCCTGACACCTCTTCCTCTCCCAGTCACTCCTAGACTTTCCTCTCCCATCCCTAGAACATCGTCCTCTTCAAAACACAGCTGGACCTTCCTCTCTGCCCCCTCGACCATCATCCATTGTGAGCAGTGGCTTTCCAACTTCCGTGGCTGTTTCACAACAGCTTGACCATGATAATCTGCCCAGTATGCCATGGACGTTCTTCCAGTATATTGTTGCTGTTGGGCTTCAACACCTTCTGGATCGGGAGGCGGGGGAGGGGGGTGTGGGGGGTGGGGGGGGGCGGATAATTCCGACGGGCTGGCTTTATAATGATATGTAGATGTATTACAATGAGCTTCCAGACATCCGATAGCGGGAACATGGCCTGCCTTCAACGGGCTGAGCAAAAAATTGCAAACTGGTTTCACGACGTCATGAAGCCGATTTCTGGCCTTCTTACCATCTTGTCCACTCACACCGCGGAGCACACCCGATGCCAGCAGACACAGGGAAATTCCGCCTGTTTAGTTCTTGAAGTTAAAAAGAACAAAATATTGCTTCCAAATAGAAACACCACCTGTTTAAGAAGTTATATCTTCTGATGTGAAGTACCTATTTTGCCATATGCACAATAATGAGGCCTAAATTCATACTGTTGGACTTAAAGATACGGTGGCAAAGAAATTGTTTTTTCTCACGACCATCTTCCCAAACAGAAAACAGGTAAAACATCAATGACATGTAACATTCCATGATCAGTCTGCAGTTATGTAACAGCTGCTTCCGTTTTGGTAAAGGCAGCTTGCTGGCCATGCCATTCAGCTACCAAAAATAAGTATTATGTGCCTTGCATATGTAATGATGGGCCTATCATCTGTTGTAAATCCCTTCACTTATCAGTCAAGTAGATGCTGGGTGAGCTAGGTTTCTTTAGCGGCTCCTACGGCCACAAAGAAATGCTAGTTACTTTTTTAGAAGGAACAAAATAGAAACTGTTGCAGTGGATAAAGGATGACCATAATTTTAAACACTTCCATTTTAGGGGAGGTGATGGCATAGTGATATTGTCACCAGACCAATGATCCAGAAACGCAGAAGTAATGCTCTGGGGACTAGGGTTCAAATCCCGCCGTGGCAGATGGTGGAATTTGAATCCAATAAAAATCTGAAATTAAAAGTTGAATGATGACTTGAAACCACTGCTGATGGTCATAAAAACCTATCTGGTTCACTAATGTCCATTTCCTTCCTTCAGATTTCTAGCAGAAGGAAATCTGCTGTAGTTATGTGGTCTGGCTTACATGTGACTCCAGACCCACAGCAATGTAGCTGACTCGTAAATGCCCTCTGAACAAAGGCAATTGGGGACAGGCATTAAATGCTGGCCTAGCCACATCCCACAAATGAAATTTTTTAAAAATCTGTTTTCCTCATGAAAAATGACTCAATTTTCAAGACTTTCTTCGTACCAGACACCATCTTAATAAGTCTCGAGTTGTACCCTCTCTAAAACCTCAACCAACTGATCAGATCAAAGCCTCTGCAGGCCTGCCACATCAATGGTGGTGGGCAATTAACAACTAACCTGAGGCGGCAGCTCCACAAATAGCACCATCCTAAATGGGGGAGTTCAGCACATCAGGCAAGGCTGAAACACTTGCAACCAGCTTCAGCCAGAAGTGCTAATGGAAGATCCATCAAGGCCTTCTCCTGAGGTCCCCAGCATCACAGTTATCAATCTTTAGCCATGTTAATTCGCTCCATTTGATAGCAAGAATAGATACTGCAAAGCCAAAGAGCCCTGACAATATCCTGGCTGGAGTACTGAAAACAAGTGATCAAGAGCGACCTATGCCACTAGTCAAGCTATTCAAGTACAGGTACCACACTATCAACAACCTGACAAAGTCCAAAATAGCCCAGATATGTCAGTCCACGAAAAGTTGGACCAATCCAATCCAGCGAATTGCCACCCCATCAGTCTGCTCTCAACCATCAGCAAAGTACAGAAATTGCTCAGGTTAGTACTCTTTGCCCAATCATTAATGACTTTCCTCCATCATAAAGTAAGAAGTAGGGGTGATCACTGATGAATGAACAGTGTTCAGTTCTATTTTCAACTCCTTAGATCCTGGAGCACATGCAGCAAGACCTGGACAACATTCAGGCTGAGGCTAATAAGTAATATTTGTGCCAAATAAGTACCAGACAATCACCACCTCCAACAAGAAAGAATTGAACCATCTACCCAGGATGTCAACTGCATTATCATCATTGAATCCCCTACTATCAACATCTCAAAGGTGACCAGTGACCAGAAACTTAACTGAACCAGCCATATAAATACTGTGGATAAAAAAGCAGATCAGATGGGGGGAACTCTGTGATGAGTAACTCACCTCCTGACATCTCAAAGCCTGTCCACCATCTACAAGACACAAGTCAGGAGTATGATGGAATACTCTCGACTTGCCTGGATGAGTCCAGCTCCAACAACACTCAAGAAGCTTGACACCATTCAGGATAAAAGCTCAATCGGCACCCCATCCACTACCTTAAACATTCACAGCTTCCATCGTCAGCACATAATGGCAGCAGTGAATACAACATACAAGATTCACTGCAGCAACTCACTAAGGTTCCTTCGGCCTCTACCATCTAGAAAGATGTCTGACAACACGACCACATTCAAATAAAGGCAAAATACTGCGGATGCTGGAAATCTGAAACGAAAACAAAAATGCTGGAAAAACTCAGGTCTGACAGCATCTGTGAAGAAAGAGAGACAGAGATAATGTTTCGAGTCCGTATGACTCTTCTCCAGATGTAAAGGGAGGTAGAGATGTGGTGAAATATATACTAATTAGGAGGGGTGGAACCGGTGAAGCTGGATAGAAGGCCAGTGATAGGTGGAGGCAAAAGGGAGATTGCAAAAGTTGTCATAAACAAAAGGTCAAAGAGTTGTTAATGGTGGTGGTACTGGTTAAATGAAGTGCTAATGGTGACATAAAGAAAGCAAAATGTGATAATGGCCAGACCAGGGTAAGTACTCTGGAAAGTGAAAGATGGCCCTAGTGGGGTTGGGGTGGGGGGGAGGGGATGGTGGTGGGAAGAAAGATCGAAAATAGGCTAAAAGCTGGGGATAAAACAATGAATGAAAATGGAAATAAATTTTAAAAATAGTAATAATAAAAATAAGTGGAAAAAAAATAAAAATTTAAAAAATAAAAATGAATATGGAAAAAAGGAGAATGAGAAAGGGGATGGGGATGGAGGAGAGAGTTCATGGTCTGAAGTTGTTGAACTCAATGTTAAGTCCAGAAGGCTGTAAAGTGCCTAATCGGAAGAGTAGGTGCTGTTCCTCCAGTTTGCGTTGAGCTTCACTGGAACATTGCAGCAGGCCAAGGACGGACATGTGGGCATGAGAGCAGGATGGGGTGTTGAAATGGCAAGCGACAGGAAGGTCTGGGTCATGCTTGCAGACAGGACCACATGCAAATGCCTATCCATCTTACAGGACATCCTGACATGGAACTATATTGTTGTTTCTTCATTGTTGCCTGGTCAAATACCTAGAACTCCAGTCCAAACAGCACCATATGTGTTCCTACACCATATGAATGCAGTGGTTCAAGGATGTGGCTCACCACCACAGTCCCAATGGTAGGTAAGGAAAGGCAGCAAATTCTGGCCTTGCCAGCAACACTAAGGGATATTTAGTACATCTACTCTTTATTTAGCACTCCTAATATGTTGCTAAGAAGTGTGCTAAATGAAAACATGCTAAATGAAAATCACTTTCACAGAAACACAGAATCACACAGTGCAGAAGAGGCCCTTCGGCCCATCGAGTCTGCACTGACCTAATCTACCTGCCTAATCCCATTTACCAGCACTTGGCCCATAGCCTTGAATGTTATGACGTGCCAAGTGCTCATCCAGGTACTTCTTAAAGGATGTGAGGCAACCCGCCTCCACTACATTCCCAGGCAACGCATTCCAGACCGTCACCACCCTCTGGGTAAAAACGTTTTTCCTCACATCACCCTTAAACCTCCTGACCCTCACCTTGAACTTACATCCCCTCGTGACTGACCCTTGAACAAAGGGGGACAGCTGCTCCCTATCCACCCTGTCCATGCCCCACATAATCTTGTATACCTCGATCAGGTCGCCCCTCAGTCTTCTCTTCTCTGCTCCGACGAAAACAACCCCCTCCGGTGCAATCACATCCTTCCTATAATGTGGCGACCAGAACTGCACACAGTACTCTAGCTGTGGCCTCACCAAGGTTCTATGCAATTCCAACATGACCTCCCTACCTTTGTAATCTATGCCTCGATTGATGAAGGCAAGTGTCCCATATGCCTTTTTCACCACCCCACTAACATGCCCCTCCGCCTTCAGAAATCTATGGACACATACACCAAGGTCCCTTTGTTCCTCAGAACTTCCTAGTGTCATGCCGTTCATTGAATACTTACTTGTCAAATTACTCCTTCCAAAGTGTATCACCTCACACTTTTCAGGGTTAAATTTCATCTGCCACTTATCTGCCCATTTGACCATCCTGTCTATATCTTCCTGTATCCCAAGACACTCAACCTCACTGTTAACCACTCGGCCAAACTTTGTGTAATCCGCAAATTTACTAATCCTACCCCCCACATAGCATCTATGTTGTTTATACAGATGACAAATAATAGGGGAACAAGCACAGATCCCTGTGGTACGCCACTAGACACTGACTTCCAGTCACTAAAGCATCCTTCTGTCATCACCCTCTGTCTCCTATAACCAAGCCAATTTTGAATCCAGCTTATCAAATTACCCTGTATCCCATGTGCCTTTGCCTTCTTTATAAGTCTCCCATGTGGGACCTTGTCAAAGCTTTGCTGAAATCCATATAAACTGCATCAACTGCACTACCCTCATCTACACACCTGGTCACCTCCTCAAAAAATTCAATCAAATTTTTTAGGCATGACCTCCCTCTGACAAAGCCATGCTGACTATCCCTGATCAAATCTTGCCTCTCCAAGTGGAGATAGATTCTCTCCTTCAGAATTTTCCCCAATAGTTTCCCTACCACTGACGTGAGACTCTCTGGCCTGTAGTTCCCTGGCTTATCTCTACAACCCTTCTAAAATAGCGGAACCACATTAGCTGTTCTTCAGTCCTCTGGCACCTTCCCCATGGCCAGAGAATTAAAAATTTGGGTTAGACCCCGTACGATCACCTCCCTAGCCTCCCTCAGCAGTCTGGGACTTACCATAAGAAAGTATGTAATAAGGATGGGTCACATTCCTGACTTGTAATTTTTACATTTAAAAGCTACTGGCTACCTAACTGGCCCAAAAATCCTCCTACCAAGTATTACCACTTAAAATCTCTAATTTAAAAACTCTTATCTACTTGGATCCTGCTTGCCGTTCCCCCTCCAGCTTTCTGCTCACTGCCTCCCCTACCATCCGACCCTCTCACTCGCCGCCTCCCTTCCAACCCTGTCACTTGTTGCTTCCCTCTCCTGCTCCCTCCATCTTACCATTTCTCTCTCTTGAAGTTTTGCTGTCCTGTGAGCAAGGGCTCGGGAGAAGGACAATGAGAGAGCTGGGGTTGGGGGGAGGAGGGTGGTTGGTGAGAAGCAGCAATTGGGTGAGAAGATCGATGGAGTGAATTGGCAAGCATGTGAGTCAGGGGAGGAAAATGGGTGAGCAGGGGGAGTCAGGGAGCGGGCATGTCGGACAGGGAGGCGGGGAAACAGCAGTTTGTTTTTTCAAAAAGACTCGTTAATCATGCTAAAATGAAAATAGGGGCAGCACTATTTGGGTAACATCTAACAAAGATGAAAACATGCCATAAAAAACACTGTATCTAGTCATATTCCCATATGGCTGTTTGTTCCTGTAGCTCATTAACCTTATTTACCATGCTGTGTGTGTTCACATGCATGCACTTTAAACATAATTTAGAGCTAAACATAATTTAAAGCTGAATGCATTGCTTCTTAGTCTTACCCCACCTAGTAATCACGATCTTTTTATTTCAATGTTTTCTGCTTCTCCAAATCCTTTGCACATCTTGTTTATTCTTCTGAATGCTACATCCTTGTTCCCATCACCCTGCCAAGTTCATTTAAACCCTTTGGTCAACACTAAAAACAGCCCTGCTATGACACTGTTCCCAGCTTTTCTGAAGTGCATCCTGTCCAGTCAGTACAGGTCCCATCTTCCCCAAAACCACCCTAATGTCCCAAAAATCTACAGACCTCCCTCTTGCACTCCCTCTCCAGCCACATCTTCATCTGCTCTGTGATGTTATTTCTGTACTCAACAGGCATCTGCCACTGGAGCTAATCTGGAGTTTCCTACCTTCGAGGTCCTGCTTGTAAACTTATTCCTAAAACCCATTTGCAGGACCTCATCTCTCTTTCTGCTTATATCATTGGAAACAATATGGATCACGATCTCTGGCTGTTCAACCTTCCCCCTGAGTGCTCTTCAGCCACTTAATGACACACTTGACTCTGGCACCAGGGAGGCAATATACCATCCTGAATTCACGTATGTCTGTTCCTCTAATTACAGAATATCCTATTGTTATGACCACAGCAGATGTTAATTGCTACGCAAACCAAATCACAGAGGGAAACTTGTGGACCATACACTTTTTTTAATATTCTGAACATGAGAAGAAAACATACTGGTCCTAGCAGCAAGGGTCCAGTGACACTTTGGGATTTAAAAATTAAAGCAAAGGTTTTATTAACAAGAAGAAAAGGAAACTTAAGCACACAATAACATAATATTACAGTTACACAGTTAAGATTAGTCTTACAAAACATTCCCCCAAAAGACTCCTTACTTGGTCAGATCCACAAGTAAACACCTTCCAGACAATTCCTTTATAGATGTTTAATGATAAAAATCCAGTAATATTACCCAAATAAAACTGCTGTAGCTTTAATAAAGGCATGCCATATGACCTCTTATACGCTCTTCCACTTTGCTGTGAAAATCCAAGACCGAAGGGTCATGAGGACTCGAAACGTCAACTCTTTTCTTCTCCGCCAATGCTGCCAGACCTGCTGAGTTTTTCCAGGTAATTCTGTTTTTGTTTTGGATTTCCAGCATCCGCAGTTTTTTTGTTTTTATATTTTTTACTTCAAAAGAAGATTGTTTTGTGCAGCCTAATACTTTTCTGGCTGCATGGGATGGCTGATTCAAACTGCATCTTCTCCCAACCTAGAGCTGTTTCCAGGAGATCTTCCTCACATAGCCAACAGCCAACCACCAACAGCTAACCCCCAAGTTCTCCACAATAATTCTAAAATACCTACCTCCCCCCCCACAAACCCCCCCCACCCCCCACCCTGCTCCTTAATCTTAGGTTCCATTGTTCTCACACCTCAAACTCAAATCCTTCCAAATATAAAATGTTTCTTGTTTCTATTTTGTCTCTGCTTTCAGGTCAATAAAATGTAACATACCAACTTCTGTTTACCCATGGAACTCCTGTAAGGCACAAAAATGTTTCTTGTCACCTCTGACTTCACTTTGATTCAAACAAACTCTCAGTTTATCTAAAAATGCAAACGTTAGATCCAACCTGCTTACTTGTGGTCATCAGTGCCAGGCTTCACAGACATCACTTTTAGGGGGGCTCACAGGTAGGTCTCTACCAATCAGACCAATAAGGCAGGGGTGGCTTTTCAATGGCTGCAGGGCTAGGGCTTGTTTAGGCAAAGGGGAGAAGTGGCCTCAGACAAGAGAAGAGGCTGCAAGGTAAGGGTTGTACCGGGGAAGGGGAGCTATTCCAGGGTGTGTGGGGATGCATGTTGATCTGTGCAAGTGACCTCCAGATGGTGAGAGCTGCGAGGGCAGTCTCCAGAGGAGATGAGGCCTGATGGGGATGGGGTGTGTGTGTGAGAGAGTGAGTGGTGATGCGTCTAGAGCTGGCAGTGAGTGAGATGCCAGTGAATGGGAGTTTAGAGTGATGGGTTGGTTGTCTTACCCTAGCGGCACCGATAAGATCATTCATCTTCTTTCTACACTTGATGTCCAACCTTTTTTGTGCAGCATTGGCAGTGATCACCACTGCCACCACCTACACAGCCAGAGTGGTGAGATTGCTGGGCCTCCTGCAGCCAGAGTGGGGTGGAGGACATCACAGCGGGTCGCTGAACTCTTCTTGGCTTTCAGGACCATGTCTTCACTGGAGCAGTCCTGAGCCGCAGGCATTCAGAAGTGTGTGCATGGCTGTAGTTTAAATAAGGCACGCGGAGTGAGGAAATGGTGAGGTTATGGCATGGCGGGTGATTCAGAGGCCGCCTACCAGCAAGGCAGCGTTTTTCCTGTAGCTGCATAATTAATAAGGGGGTAAGCAAACAAAATGGCTTGAACACCCGCCATTGCAGCCGGCGGGTAAAACTTCTTTTTCATGTCTGCTACCTGATTCAGTGCAATTCTGGGGCCATTCTGCCCTCTCTCTGCCGGCACACCATTAAGCTGTGGGGTGACCATTTCTAGAAACGTGCTATCTACATAGCTCTCAACTTTGCAAATGCAGTTCAGTAAAGTCAGCTGCTGCTTCAAGCTCTGAAACTTGGAGCTCGAGCTTCTCCAGTTGACAATACTTGCTGCACATGTAGTTGTCCAGAACACAAGAAACATCCCAGAGTTCCCACAAGGCACAGGATCTGCACTTCACAGGACTGAGGTGCCCTGCCGTGCTCCTATTTATTAGACTAACTAAATTTAACAGAAATGTCGCTGAGTCAAAATTCTGGAACTCCCTTCCTAGCAGCACCGTGGGTGTACCTATACCATGTGGCCTGCAGTGGTTCAAAAAGGCTGTTTACCACCACCTCTTCAAGGGCAATTAGGGATGGGCAATAAATGCTGGCCTAGTCAGTGACATCCACATCCAGTGAAAGAATGAAAAAAAGGAAATCCATATATACTGGTGAATAACATGATTAGTTGTTCGAATAACGAGTTAGAAGTTCTGAGCTCTTGGGAAAACATGCAGAATTAAAATACAAGTGATAAAGTGATACAGAAGTTAATTGCAAAATATGATTATTCCACAGACGCTATAAACAGAGCCCGTCAAAAAAATGTTTTCAGGGATTCGATCCTTCCAGGGATATCCTGTGACAGTTTGATACGTGGGGAGAGATGTTTCCAGATTTAATGAAGTGGTTGGACAATCCAAGCAATTACTGAAATTGCATAAGGCAAACCTGATTTGGAAGGAAGTCAAGCGTCTTTCCAAAGCCACTCACACAACAATTTTCTAAACAGTCAACCTATCCAGATGATTCATTTCCCAAAACAACACTTTACAGCATACTGCTGATGAATCAAACAGGTATGTTAATTACCCAGACATGGAGGTAAGAATAATGGAGGCAACCAGTGCTCACCATTAAGGAGTAAATCAGACAGCAACTTCTGGTGTCTGCACATGCACGTTTAAATGTAGAAATCAGAAAATTGTTTCGTTCCTTCAGAAGTTGTATGACACTGGTAACTCGCATTTGAATGCGGAGTCTCTTGGCATGAAAGGCATGAAGTTGTGGTACTTCCCCACCTGCACATAAGATTACTTAATAAGATAAAAGCCCATGATGTTGGGGATCGTATATTAGCATGGATAGAGGATTGGCTAACTAATAGAAGATAGAGAGTTGGGGTAAGGGAGGCACTCTCAGGATGGCAACCTGTAACTCGTGGAGGGCCACAATTATTTACAAAATATAATAATCACTTGGATGAGGGAAGTGAATGTACTATCACCAAGTTTGCAGATGGCACAAAAATAGGTGGGAAGGCAAGTGTGAGGGTGACACAAAAAGGGATATAGACAGGTTAAGTGAGTGGGCAAAAACTTGGCAGATGGAATATAATGTGGGTAAGTGTGAAGTTATGCACTTTTGGCAGGAAAAATAGAGGAGCTGAATTTTATTTAAATGAAGATAGACTGCGGAAAGCTGCAGCACAGAGGGATTTGGGGGTCCTCGTTCATGAATTACAGAAAGCTAACATACTAGGTTAACAGGTAATAGGTAAGGCAAATGGAACGTTGGCCTTTATTTCAAAGGGAATGGAGTACACAAATAGGGAAGTCTTGCTAAAAGGCATTAGTTAGACCATACCTAGATTACTGTGAACAGTTTTGGTCCCCTTATCTAAGTAAAGATATACTGACACTGGAGGCAGTCCAGGGAAGGTTCACAAGGTTGATCCCAGGTATGGAGGGGTTTTCTTATGAGGAGGGGTTGAGTAGGCTGGGCCTGTACTCACTGGGGTTTAGAAGAATGAGAGGTGACCTTATTGAAACACACAAGATTCTTAGGGGGCTTGACAGGGTAGATGCTGAGAGTTTTTTCCCCTTGTGGGAGAGTCTAGGATCAGACGACATAATATCAGAGTAAAGGGTCACCCATTTAAGACAAAGGTGAGAAGGAATTTCTTTTCTCAGAGGGCAGTGAATCTGTGGAATTATTTAAAGCAGAGGGCTGTAGAGGCTAGATTGTTAACTATATTCAAGGCTGAGATAGATTTTTAAGCAGGAGGTGAATCAAGGGTTATGGGGAAAAGGCAGGAAAGTGGAGTTAAGGATTGTCAGATCAGCCATGATCTCATTGAATGGCAGCGCAGACTCAATGGGTTGAATAGCCTACTTCTGCTCCTATGTCTTACGGTCACACAGGATAAAAGAGCACGAAGAGAGTGGCGGAGACACAGGATAAAAGAGCACAAAGAGAGCAGCGGAGACACAGGATAAAAGAGCACGTGGAGAGCGGCGGAGACACAGGATAAAAGAGCACGTGGAGAGTGGCGGAGACACAGTATAAAAGAGTGCGAGGAGAGCGGAGACACAGGATAAAAGAGCATGAGAAGAGAGGTGGAGACACAGGATAAAAGAGCGCGTGGAGAGCAGCAGAGACACAGGATAAAAGAGCGCGAGAAGGGAGGTGGAGACACAGGATAAAAGAGCACGAGGAGAGCAGTGGAGACACAGGATAAAAGAGCACGTGGAGAGCCGCGGAGACACAGGATAAAAGAGCGCGAGGAGAGCAGTGGAGACACAGGATAAAAGAGCGCGAGAAGAGCGGTGGAGACACAGGATAAAAGAGTGCGAGGAGAGTGGAGACACAGGATAAAAGAGCGCGAGGAGAGCAGAGACACAGGATAAAAGAGTGCGAGGAGAGCGGCGGAGACACAGGATAAAAGAGCGTGAGGAGAGCGGTGGAGACACAGGATAAAAGAGCACGAGGAGAGCGGAGACTCAGGATAAAAGAGCACGAGGGGAGCGGCGGAGACACAGGATAAAAGAGTGCGAGGAGAGCGGCGGAGACACGGGATAAAAGAGCGTGAGGAGAGCATGGAGACACAGGATAAAAGAGTGCGAGGAGAGCGGAGACTCAGGATAAAATTGTGCGAGGAGAGCGTGGAGACACAGGATAAAAGAGTGCGAGGAGAGCGGAGACTCAGGATAAAAGAGTACGAGGAGAGCGGTGGAGACACAGGATAAAAGAGCGTGAGGAGAGCGTGGAGACACAGGATAAAAGAGCACGAGGAGAGCAGAGACACAGGATAAAAGAGCGCGAGGAGAGTGGCGGAGACACAGGATAAAAGAACGCGAGGAGAGCAGCAGAGACACAGGATGAAAAAGCACGAGGAGAGTTTCAGGGAGCAGAGTCGGAGGGCGGTGTTCCAGACAGGTGCGTATAAAAACCTGTCCTCAGGGATTCGTGGACCTCGGGTCTTAAAAAATATAATTAAAAATGGCGTCATGGTAAATCTATGGCTGGTAGAGAATCTACACTGAATTTAAAACTAAAATATAGTTAAACTAATTAAACCAAATAAATTAATCAGTTAAGTAATAAGTAGAGGGTATCTAAACCAGAATCAGGGGATTACTGTTCTTAGAATTTAGCATTTATAGTAGAAATCTAGCCCTAGGGAAGGTATAGTTAATAACGAGTCAATAAGCAGTTATTAGATGTAAATTAATTTATTAAATAGTTCTAGAAATGGCAAATGCTGAGGTGAAGTGCTTCACTTGTGGGATGTGGGAAATCTGTGACGCTTCAAGTGTCCCGGACAACTACATCTGCAGGAAGTGTACCCAATTGCAGCTCCTCACAGACCGCATGGATCGGTTGGAGCAGCAGTTGGATGCACTTAGGAGCATTCAGGTGGTGGAAAGTGTAACTGACAGGAGTTTTACAGACATGGTCACACCCAAGGTGCAGTCAGTGCAGAAATCCCGTGTCTGTCCCCCTCTCTAGCCAGTATATTATTTTGGATACTGTTGGGGGTGGATGGCCTATCAGGGGAAAACAACAGCAGTAGCCAGAGCAGTGGCACCACGGCTGTCTCTGTTGTTCAGCAATGGGTGTCAAAGCACAGAAGAGCAATTGTCATAGGGGACTCTATAGTCAGGGGCTCAGATAGGCGATTCTGTGGTCACGAAAGAGACACCAGGATGGTATATTGTCTCCCTGGTGCCAGGGTCCAGGATGTCTCTGATCGGGTACGAGACATTCTGAAGGGGGAGGGAGAACAGTTAGAGGTCATGGTACACATTGGTACTAACGACATAGGCAGGAAGAGTGACGAGGTCTTGCAACGGGAGTTCAGGGGGTTAGGCAGAAAGTTAAAAAAACAGGACCTCTAGTGTTGTAATCTCAGGATTACTCCCTGTGCCACGTGCCAGTGAGGCTAGAAATAGAAAGATAGTACAGCTGAACACGTGGCTGAACAAATGGTGTAGGAGGGAGGGTTTCCGATATCTGGATCAGTGGGATCACTTCTGGGCTGGTGGGACCTGTACAAGAAGGGCAGTTTGCATCTAAACTGGAGGGGCACCAATATCCTGGCTGCGAGGTTTGCTAATGTCACTTGGGAGGGTTTAAACTAGCATGGCGGGGGGGGTGGCAACCAGAGCAATAGGTCAGCAGGTGAAATAAAGAATGGGAACCAGTGAATATGGCCAGTAGGACTAAGAGGAAGAGTAGGCAGGGAGAAATTACTGAACACAGTGGTACTTGGGGTCTGAAATGCATTTGTTTCAATGAGAGACGTATAACAGGCAAAGCAGGTGAGCTTAAAGCTTGGATTAGTACTTGGGATTATGATGTTATTGCTATTACAGAGACATGGTTGAAAGATGGACAGGATTGGAAGATAAACATTCCAGGATTTAGATGTTTCAGGCAAGATAAAGAGGGATGTAGAAGAGGTGGGGGAGTTGCACTGCTGGTGAAGGGGAATATCACAGCTGTATGACAGGAGGACACCTCAGTGGGCTCATGCAGTGAGGCAATATGGGTAGAGCTGTGGAATAGGAAGGGTGCAGTCAAAATGTTAGGTGTTTACTATAGGCCTCCCAATTGCCAGTGGGAGATTGAGGAACGGTTATGTAGGCAGATTTTGAAAAGATGTAAAAGCAATAGGGTTGTTGTGGTGGGTGATTTTAACTTCCCCTATATTGACTGGGAATCACTTAGCGCTGGGGGTTTGGATGGTGCAGAATTTGTAAGGTGCATACAGGAGGGCTTCCTGAGGCAATATATAGATAGTCCAACTAGGGAAGGGGCAATACTGGACCTGGTATTAGGGAATGAACCCGGCCACGTGGTCGAAGTTTCAGTAGGGGAGCGTTTCGGGAAAAGTGACCATAATTCAGTAAGTTTCGAGGTACTGGCGGATAAGGATAACAGGAGTTCTCGGGTTAAGGTGCTTAGTTGGGGGAAGGCTAATTACAACAATATTAGGCAGGAATTGAGCAATCTAGACTGGAGGCAGATGTTTGAGAGCAAATCAATAACTGACATGTGGGGGGGCTTTCAAACGTCAGTTGATAAGAATTCAGGACCGGCATGTTCCTGCTAGGATGAAGGATAAGCATGGCAAGTTTCAGGAACCTTGGATAACGAAGGATATTGTGAGATTAGTCAAAAAGAAAAGGGAAGCATTCGTAAGGGCTAGAAGGCTTGGAACAGATGAAGCCCATGGAGAATATAAAGAAAGTAGGAAGAAACTTAAGCAAGGAGTCAGGAGGGCTAAAAGGGGTCATGAAAAGTCACTGGCAACCAAGATTAAGGAAAATCCCAAGGCCATTTATACATATGTAAAAAGCAAGAGGGTAGCCACGGAAAGGGTAGGCCCACTCAGGGACAGAGGTGGGAATGTGTGTGTGGAGCCAGAAGAAATGGGAGAGATACTAAATGAATACTTCTCATCAGTATTCACCAAAGAGAAGGACTTAGCGGTCAATTTGTCTAGGGAAGAGTGAATAGATAGCCTGGATCATGTTAAGCTCAAAAAAGAGGTGTTCGGCGTCTTGAAGAATATTAAGGTGAATAAGTCCCCAGGGCCAGATGGGATCTACCCCAGAGTACTGAGGGAGGCAAGGAAGGAGATTGCTGGGGCCTTGACAGAAATCTTTGTATCCTCACTGGCTACGGATGAGGTCCCAGAGGACTGGAGAATGGCCAATGTTGTTCCATTGTTTAAGAAAGGTAGCAGGGATAATCCAGGAAATTACAGGCCGGTGAGCCTTACATCAGTGGTAGGGAAATCATTGGAGAAGATTCTTCATGACAGGATTTACTACCATTTGGAAGCAAATGGGCGTATTAGTGAGAGGCAGCATGCTTTTGTGAAGGGAAGGTCGTGTCTCACTAACTTGATCGAGTTTTTCGAGGATGTGACAAAGATTATCGACGATGGAAGGGCAGTGGCTGTTAAATACATGGATTTCAGTAAGGCCTTTGACAAGGTCCCTCATGACAGACTGGTACAGAAGGTAAAGTCGCATGGGATCAGAGGTAAGCCGGCAAGATGAATACAGAATTGGCTTGGTCTTAGAAGACAAAGGGTAGCAGTGGAAGGGTGCTTTTCTGAATGGAGAGTTGTGACTAGTGGAGTTCTGCAGGGATCAGTGCTGGGACCTTTTCTGTTTGTGGTATACATAAGTGATTTGGAGGAAAATGTAACTGGGCTAATTAGTAAGTTTGCAGACAACACTAAGGTTGGAGGAGTTGCAGATAGTGAAGAGGATTGTCAAAGGATACAACGGGATATAGATCGGTTGGAGACTTGGGCGGAGAAATGGCAGATGGAGTTTAATCCGGACAAATGCGAGGTAATGCATTTTGGAAGGTCTAATACAGGCAGGAATTATACAGTAAGTGACAGAACCCTTAAGTACATTGATGGGCAGAGGGATCTGGGTGTACAGGTCCACAGGTCACTGTAAGTGGCAACGCAGGTGGATAAGGTAGTCAGGAAGGCATATGGCATGCTTGCCTTCATTAGCAGTGGTACTGAGTATAAAAGCTGGGAAGTCATGCTGCAGCTGTATAGAACCTTAATTAGGCCACACTTGCAATATTGCGTGCAATTCTGGTCGCCACATTACCAGAAGGATATGGAGGCGTTGGAGAGGGTGCAGAGGAGGTTTACCAGGATTCTGCCTGGTCTGGAGGTTAATAGCTATGAGGAGAGGATGGAGAAACTCGGATTTTTCTCACTAGAGCGACGGAGGTTGAGGGGCAACTTGATAGAAGTTTACAAAATTTTGAGTGGCATGGACAGAGTAGGTAGTCAGAAGCTTTTGCCCAGGGTGGAAGAGTCAATTACTAGGAGACATAGATTTAAGGTGAGAGGAGAAAACTATAGAGGAGATGTGTGGGGCAAGAGGGTAGTGAGTGTCTGGAATTCGCTGCTACAGGAGGTGGTGGAAGCAGGTACGTTAGTGGTGTTTAAGAGGCAGCTTGACAAATACATGAATAGGATGGGAAAAGAGATACGGACCCCGGAAGTGCAAAATGTTTTAGTTGACGGGCAATATGACCGGCGCAGGCTTGGAGGGCCGAAGGGCCTGTTCCTGTGCTGTACTTTTCTTTGTTCTTTGTCTTACAGTCTTATGATAGTATACATGCCAGAAAAAAGTTAGCCTTGTCCATTTGAGTGTAAGTGAATTAACTGCTTCCAAGCAACCTCTCTGACACTGAAAATTAGTGCTTACGGGCAGAATATTGCCCTCGGATGGCGCACGGGCCCCACTGGCTCGGCGGCGGGCGGACAGACAGCTGACTCCCGCTGCCTGGTGAGCAGGCCTGGCCCCCACTCGCCGAGCCAAACATTCGGTCTTAAGCATTTATCCAATTTTTTTTGCATTACACGTATAAGAACTGGTACTTCTGAGAATAGTATAAAATTTTTATGGAGTTAGTAAGAATAGCAAGAAGCCACCTGGCAGAAAAGTTGTTTCTCTTCTCTCGCTGGAAAAACACATGAACTGCTAGTCTCTAGAAATGCTGAGGTCTCCTGGTTCAGGCTTCCATGCTGACATTCCTAAGTTGATAGGACAGCGTCTTGTAGCCTCTAATCCATACAAGTGTCTAGTAAAGACTAACAATTGTCTCCCAGCTTGTGGTAAACTAAAAGATGACATTGTGCTAATGTGAGTGATGGACAGTGGGGAGGTGACACCTTGGGTATTTGTCCCCTGTGGTCATTGTCCAGAGCTATTTGAACAAGTGATTAATACAGGGTAAACAACCAGCCTCTAGAAATAAAGTATATCAATCAGTGCTTAGAAGCAAGGGATAGTGCTTGTCAGGCAGCTGCCTTCTTCAAATGGAGGAAGACTGGGGAAGAGCCTTCTAACACTTTGGCTACTGAGCAGGAGGTAGTCACCACAAACTACAGAGTTCAACACACTCTGAGCCATACATCTGTTTATCCTCCAGGGTCAATAAACCACTCTCACCTGTCACAGGTCATATGCCTATCCTATCTATTTAGCATATGCATCATACCTAAACTGCTGCTTCGTAATAAAGTACCCTAAAATCACTTGAGTTCTCCACCACCTGTTTTAGGTAATCTGAGACTCCCAAACGCCAAATCTTACAAAACTAACTGGCAAGAAATTTCAGATTTACAAAAGCTAGAGGTGTCCATATTCATATATAAAATAAAATTGATTTTAACACAGTGAAGTGCAATTGTATATGGGTAATACTTGTGAAATATGTTTTAACCTGAATGTAAATAGCTATCCAATATTACTCACTCTGAAGAAGGGTCATACAAACTCGAAACGTTAACTCTGTTTCTCTCTCCACAGATGCTGTCAAACCTGCTGAGTTTTTCCAGCATTTTCTGTTTACGTTATACAATATTACTTGCTGCCTTGGCTATAGGATTGACATTACCTTTGAAAAATTGTTCTCTATGAAGCTGGCATGCAGAACTACTTGCAGATCAATCAAGTCACTCAAACGTTTTTCAAAGCCACAATACCATTCATAACAAAAAAAATCACAGCTTGCAATTCTACAAACACAATCTAATGAAATGTTGTGAATATCCTGCATCTATTTCTGAGTAGTTTTTATTTTGCAGGATTTCTACATTTTTTGTTGGAATGCTCTGAGCTTTGAGAAAAAAAAATGACCCTCTGGAAATCTGGCCTGCAAATTATGAGAAGAATCTATGAAGCTACTTGCAAGTTATTTTGATTTTAGCATTGTAATAAGAAAACACAAATTTTTAATCAGATCTATCCCACTTTCCATTAGAGCATAACAATCATGGTATATAGAAAAATGTCTTTACTTAGTTTGATAAATGTCAAGGCTATTATTAAGCATTCAGAATAAGAATTAGTGATCCTATTTCATCTATTTCACTGCTACTACTTTATCTATTTGTGACAGATCAACAACTGAACCATTGCTCTCGCATCCAAGTCAGAAATTTTTTGGTTCAAGTCCCACTGCAGAACATGCATATAAAATATTGCCAATTGTAGCCTCATTTATATCAAAGCACCTAGTGGGTTTGAGAATGTTTAATCAAGGAAAGAAAGGAAAAAAAGACTTGCATTAGAAAATATCCTTTTCATGGCCACCAGGTGTGTCTCAAAGTGCTTTATAGCCAACAATGTACTTTTTGAAGTATAGTTACTGTTGTAATCTAGGAATATTATTTAAATTGAGAGAGGTTGTGGTACAGAGGGATCTGGGTGTTCTTGTACATGAATCACAAAAAATTAGAATGCAGGTACAACAAGTAATTAGGAAGGCAAATGGAATGCTGTCTTTTTTTGCAAGGGGGTGGATTGAGTATGAAAGGAGGTAAGTCTTGCTACAACTGTACAGGGCACTGCTGAGACTGTACCTGGAGAACTGTGTACCATTTTGGCCTCCTTACTTGCATTGAAAGCAGTTCAGAGAAGGTTCACTAGGCTGATTCCTGAGATGAAGCGGCTGTCATACGAAGAAAGGTTGAGCAGGCTGGGCCTGTACTCATTGGAGTTCAGAAGAATGAAATGTGATCTTATTGAAATACTTCAGATTCTGAAGGGGCTTGACAGGTTTAATGCTGAGAGGATATTTCCTCTCATGGGGGAAATCTAGAACTAGGGGGCACAGTTTAAAAATATGGTCTCCCATTTAAGACAGAGATAAGGAATTTCCTCTCTCAGAGGGTCATTAATCTTTGGAATTTTCTTCCACAGAGAGCAGGGTTGCTGGGTCATTGAATATATTCAAGACTGAGTTGGGCAGTTTTTGATTGACAAGCAAGTTACGGGTTTTGTGTTGCTGGGGGTGGGGGGGACCCCAAGCAGGAAAGTGGAGTTAAGCCCGTGATCAAATCAGTCATGATCTTATTGAATGGCAAAGCAGGCTCGATGAACCAAATGGCTTACTCCTGCTCCTATTTCTCATGATCACAATAATACAGCAGCTAATATGCACACAGCAAACCTGCACATACAACAATGTAATTACAAGATAATCTGCTTTTGTGATGTTTATTGAGGGATAAATATTGGCCAAGACACTGAGGATAACTCCCCTCCCAGAAGGAAAAACAGTAAAAACTGGGAAATAAGAATAATGGTCCGAACTGATCCTATATACCTTAAAATGGAACACCAGCAAAACTGGGAATTAAGAGTACTGGTCCGAACTGTTTTTCCTTCTGGGCTGCTCTCCTTCAAAATAGTGCCATATGATCATTTACATCCACCCAATCTTTCCTCATCTGAAAGACAACACCTCCGATACTGCAGCACTCCCTCAGCATGGCCCTGGAGTGACAGCTTTAATTTTTGTACTCAATCCCTATAGTGTGACTTGAACCTGGAACTTTCTGACTATTAATTAGTGTTATCAATTGAGCCACAATTGACACTCTAATTATCAGAAGAATGATAAGGTGCTATATGAATTAATTTCTAAGGAAGTCAGAGTAAGTTATCCTTTCCAGCTTCCCCTACCCCCAAAACTCAATATATAAAACTTATGATTCATATAAAATTTAGATGGTTAAAAGTTTAATAAAATAACTACAGTACTTTAATATAACATGCACCCGAATTGTTCAGTATCAGACAGCAGAATAAATCTTTCATCCTAAACATGAGTAATATCAGCAGTTCTCACTTCATTTACATGTGATGACAACCTGCCTCAAACGAAAGCTTTTACTGACTCTCATCCATTTGATCAATCTTTTCTCCCCTCAGCTATCACATAAGTTTAATGTCAGTTTTTATTTGAATGCACTTAAGTCTTGTAGGCATTAAATACATAATAAAAATAGAAATTACTGAACAAAAGAAAGGGCTATGGTCTGTCTAGTTCATCTTCTACATTCTGGTAGTTGCATGATAATGTAACAAAGAAATTGTTGACAAATAATAGCAATCAATTTCTATCAATGTATTTCAAGGCTGTTTTAAGTTTTATGTTCACAAACTATTTAATATTTTCTCTCATGATTCATGACATCAATTTAAATCTTTACATATATGATGCAACACACTTAAGTATCTGTGATCCTTTTTGAAGAATTATTTCAACAGCTTTTAATTATAGGATCTTTCAGTCTTAACTTCATTAAAGAGTCTTTAGCAGAAAAATCCAAATATGCAGTTACTCATGGGCATAAATAGTATGAATCATTGATATGCATAGTCTCCCAAATCCTTAAAATTTTGCGTTTCCTTTCTATTTGCATAAAACCTTATAAAAAACCTCATTCTGATTGGCATTAATAGATTTATAATTTAAGCCAGCAGGCAAACTTGGCCATCTCGGAGAGATGGTGGCATTGTGGTAACTAAAGTAGAAATCCAAAGGCCCAGGCTAATACTCTAGGGCACTGGTTCAATCCCACCATGGCAGCCGGTGAATTTAAATTCAATTAATTAATCTGGAATATAAAGCTAGTCTCAGTACTGATGACCATGATAATTATCAACGATTGTTGTAAAAACCCATCTGGTTCACTAATGTCCTTGTTCTTTAGGGAAGGAAGTCTGCCATCCTTACCTGGCCCTGCCGGCATGTGACTCCAGACCCACAAAATGTGGTTGACTCTTAACTGCCCTCTG